>NW_028274823.1:61214848-61517878 GCF_037043125.1 Eumetopias jubatus | reverse complement strand
TTTTTTCCATTTCCTAGTACAGTACTTTCTAGCAATTTACCAAGTTTCTATTGGCCTTTACCAGAATTTCCAAAGCCTGTCTAATTATATGGGTATCCCAGTGATGGTTAGACCCCACCGGGTTGCGTCTCTGCTAGTGCCATCCAAAAGTGCTGTCATTCTTCTTACATATATTAGATTTCTTTTCCTTCTGTCATGCTACCATCATGATCCCAATTCTTGAATAGTTCCCCATTTCCCACTTCTTAAAACAACAACAACAACAAAAACAAAAACAAAAACCCCTGTCCATTTTCTAAGGCCTTTTCATAATCTATCACATTTTTCATGCTTATCTTAAACTTCAGGTTGGATCTATATAGTTTTCTTAGAGCCCCCCAAATGGATCTGACTCATTCCCACCTTCTAGCCTCCACCTTTGTGGGTTTGCTCACTTATATCATCTCCTTCTAATCCCCATAGTTCATTCAAATTCTAGTACATACTTCACCTGTTCATACTTTTGTTCTCTGCTTACTCTATTCCCCAGTGATAACTCCCATCTTCTGAAATCCTAACAATTTACAGCTAGAAGCATACAACGCAACGCATCACACAATTGTTATTTCCAATTGGTCTGTTATCCCCATGAGGAAAGGACTGGGTCTTGTTCTGTGTTTAGCATGTGGGTAAAGACTTGCAAAACAATGAGTAGGTACACAGATTCTGAAGTTGGACTGACTTCAATTCAAATTCAATTTGATTTGTGTATCCTTGAGCAACCTAGTTGACCTCTATGAATCTCAGTTTCTTTAAAATAAAATGGAGAATGTAATAACAAAACTTTACTGAAGATAAAAATGAGAAAACATATATTTATCATAGTGAAGTATATAGTAAGCATTCATCAAAGTGTACTATTATTATGCCTCTTATTGATAATAAAATAGTAGTTGAGGAAAATTAGAATATTTAGTGACACTTTAGAAAAGATAATGTATATATTTTACTATTATTATTTTTAAAGGTTTTATTTATTTATTTGACAGAAAGAGACATAGTGAGAGTAGGAACACAAGCAGGGGGAGTGGGAGAGGGAGAAGCAGACTTCCCGCGGAGCAGGGAGCCTGATGCGGGGCTCAATTCCAGGACCCTGGGATCATGACCTGAGCCGAAAGCAGAAGCCTGATGACTGAGCCACTCAGGCGCCCCAATATATTTTTATTATTTTTAAAAATATATAACCATTTAAACTCTGTGTGTGGGACAAAGAGTGTACCAACTACCAAATAGCGACTGCTATTGTTGATAAACACTGCCCTGCCAAATATGACCCCCATCCTCACAGGTCCCATTATAAAGAAGCTAAGACTGCAGCAAAAGAAATGTGATGTGGGTGGAACTAAGGAACAGCCTATATATAAAACTGCTAAATTTAAGGCTCGGAAAAACATTGTAATGTCTGAAAAAAAAACTCTTAAAACAGAACTGGGAATAAAAAAGGAGTGAAAAACAGGATTGTATCCATTTTAAAACAATTGGAGATTTATCACAGTCTATATGAACTGAAATTAAACTGAATCTGGATTCAATTCAAGTGCAAAAGATTATCAGAGTCCAACATTCAATTTTGTTACTCTTCCTTTACTGCAAGTTGGACACATATTATTCCTGTTCTGTGGATGTCTTTGGCAGTGACAGTAGATTGTGAGAAAGCTGGACTGTTTAGCTTTTGCAAAACATGAAATGTGTCTATTTTCCAATGAATTACCACTCTGTGGAGTTGTGAATTCTCTTCTAACACCCCAGCTACAGATTGCAAAACCCTCAAAGTCACTGAGCATCCTTTCCAAAGACATATTCAGCATTCTTTTTTAAGTTGATTCAAAGTATGTAGCTTTGGGAGGAAATAGATGCAGAGCAGAAAAAAACTACTGAAGTCTGTATTTTCATCACTTGTTGGTGACATACCCTTACCTTTACACTTTTTGTTCTATTTCTTGACCTCATTCCCCTCCTTTGACAGTCTGGACCCAGTCAGTTTTTCCAATATGACTTTTCTAATAGTTTCTTTTTATTATTATTATTATTATTATTATTATGTTATGTTAATCACCATACATTACATCATTAGTTTTTGATGTAGTGTTCCATGATTCATTGTTTGCGTTAACACCCAGTGCTCCATGCAGAATGAGCCCTCTTTAATACCCATCAGCAGGCTAACCCATTTCCCCTACCCCTCTCCCCTCTAGAAAGTTCAGTTTGTTTCTCAGAGTCCATAGTCTCTCATGGTTAGTCTGCCCCTACAATTTCCCCCCCTTCATTCTTCCCCTCCTGCTATCTTCTTTTTTTTTTTTAACATATAATGTATTATTTGTTTCAGAGGTACAGGTCTGTGATTCAGTAGTCTTACACAACTCACAGTGCTCAATTCTCTCATGCCCTTGAACGCTGCTGCAAATTCCTTTCCATCCTAGGAATTCAGATAAATCCAATTTTCTAGTTTACTCAGAACATGTGAAGGGAAAATCTACTCACTCTGTTCCTAATGAATATTTTAGGTTTCAAACTGGGTGATGAACCATAAATGAATTAATGAGTGATCTTCTTAGTTGACTACCTTTTATAATCCAGATCGCTTTTTGTGTCTTTATCTAAGCTCTCATTCTACGTTTGCCTTTTTATACTTCCTCATATTCCACAGTTGATATTGCCCCACAAATAGAAGTTATTAGGCATTTACTTCATAAAATTCCCTCTATTTATTCATACATTTCCTTCCTCTGTTATTTTTTAGTTTTTGTTTTCATTTTTTAAAATATGAATTTCAGTGCAGTTAACATACACTATTATAGGGACGCCTGGGTGGCTCTTTAGGTTAAGCATAGGACTCTTGGTTTCAGCTCATGTCGTGATCTCAGGGTCCTGAGACTGAGCCCCATGTCTGTGCTCCAAGGAGGCTGCTTGCCCCTCTCCCTCCCTTTCTTCCCCTTCCCCCACTCAGGTGCACCTGCTCTTGGGTGCATGCATTTTCTTTCTCTCTCTCAAATTAAAAATATATTATATCTTTAAAAAAATATAGTGTTATATTAGTTTCAGGTGTACAATCTAGTAATGTATACCTGAAACATCGAATTATGTGATGAGCACATTATTTAGTGCTCATCACATTTCCTTCCTCTTTTAGAGAGAGGTTTCCTCCTCCTTTCCATGGTTGCTTGAAAAAAGATTCCTATAGGCCTCTATGTAAAAACGATAGAGGTACCTGGGTGGCTCAGTCAGTTGAATGTCTGACTCTTGATTTCAGCTCAGGTCATGATCTCAGAGTCATGAGATTGAGCCACACATTGGACTCCACACTCAGTGGAGAGTCTGCTTGTCCCTCTACCTCTGCTCCTCCCCCCACTCTTTTTCTCTATCTCTAAAATAAATAAGTAAAATCTTAATAAATAAGTAAATAAATAAATATGATAGATTTTTTTTGACATCTGTACTTATGGTATTGTACTCACTTTTTTTTAACTACTAAGCTTACTACATTTACATATTACAAATACTGATATATCTATTATGATTCTAACATGTTTATAGTTTTTTATATGCACTCCCCATTTTTTTCTAATTTTATTCTCATCTTCTAACTTCTAACCTCTCTGCATTACTTTCATCTACTGATATGTTAATTTTGTTTCAGAGCTTCCTCAGAAATTTAAAAAGACATTATATGCATTCTTTAGGTAGCAAAGCATAATGTTAATTACACCAATGTTAATGTTCTCAATTCTCCCTGAATATAAAAGTAGACCTTTTAACTCTGATCTCCACCAATTACATAGTCCCTGGGCAGGTTGTTCATTTCAAATAGTCTTTTCTATTATCATTGTTGTTTTTCTGCCAAGCTTATTTGAATATGCCAACAGATTTTCTGATTTCTTTGCTCATCATTGTTTCTTGCATCTTAATTCTTTACTTTAGAGATAGAATTTGTGAATATGTAATTTGAAATACATCAGTTTAATAGGTCATATACTTGGGGTCTCTATATCTTAAAGATGAACTTTATTGACTCAGACTCCAAGGAAAAATCTTTCTTGTTACTCCTTCAAACTGGTCCATGGAATTACTTCTAGTTTCCTTTTAGAGGCACAACTCTTGGCTTTTACAAGCATCTCACTTCTAGCTCCCCTGACTATATGTTTCCTCTTAATGCCACATGGGCATTAGAAATTAAAATCTTTAGTGTTCAACACTTAAGATCTATGTAAGGGTTAAGGAAGAAACAAAAAGAGTGGGTTTCCCTGTCAGAATGGCTAAAATCAAAAACACAAGAAACAACAAGTGCTTTAGCAAGGTGGTGGAGAAAAAGGAAGCCTCATGCACCGTTGGTGGGAATGTCAGCTGGTGAACACACTGTGGAAAACAGTATGGAGGTTCCTCAAAAAATTAAAAATAGAGGGTCACCTGAGTGGCTCAGTCAGTCAGGTGTGTAGCTCTGGGTTTCGCCTCAGGTCATGATTTCATGGGTCTTGGGATTGAGCCAGGTGACAGGCTCTGTGCTCAGTGGGGAGTCTGCTTGAGGAGTCTCTCCCTCTGCCCCTCCCCCCCACACTCTCTCTCAAATAGATAAATCTTTAAAAAAATTAAAAATAGAATTTCCATATGACACAGTAATTTCACTATTGAGTATTTGCCCAAAGAAAACAAAAACGTTAATTGGAAAAGATAATATACACTGTTATGTTTACTGTAGCATTATTTACAATAGCTAGATATGGAGGCAATCCATGTCCATCCATAAATGAGTGGATAAAGAAGATGTGGTAAATATACACATACATATGCAATGGAATATTACTCTGCCATAAAAAAATGAAATCTTGCCATTGCAACAACATGGAGGACTTAGAGGGTATAATGCCAAGTGAAATAAGTCAGTCAGAGAAAGACAAATAGCATATGATTTCACGTATATGTGGAATTTAAGAGACAAAATAAATGAAAAAAATAAAAAAGAGAAACAAAAACACAGACTCTTACGTATAGAAAATAAACCATAGAGAATTACCAGAGGGTGGAGGAATGGGTAAAATAGGTGAAGAAGATTAAGAGTGGACTTATTGTACTGAGTAATGTACAGAATTGTTGAATCATTATATTGTACACCTGAAACTAATATAATACTGTATGTTAATTATATTTTAATTTTAAAAAAATAAATTAAAAAATAAAAAAGTGTATTTCTAGAGCTTAAACTTATGTTTACTCCATTGTTGTTTGGGTTTTTGTTTGTTTATACTTGGTTTCTTCTGATTTCAAGTTGCAATTCCTTTCTTTCTTTTAATTACTTTAAATTATTTTTTAAATTTTCCTAGTTCATTCAACCAGTATGTATTATATACTGTCATGTATACATATATGTACACATACTATAGTATATACAGCTACTTCGTATATATATACTGTTTAGGTTGTTGTAAGTTCTGGATATAAAACAATAAAGTCAAATTTCATACTTTCATACATTTTATAGTCTGTTAGGGATATAGAGGCAGGGAATATATAAATACATGGGCTAGATAATCCAGTATGTGGTAACTGCTAAAAAGAATGTTAACAGGATCTTGTAATATAGAGAGACAGGTTGGGGAGGAAGGCTACACTGGATGGCCAAGAAAGGATTTTATGATGGAACATTCTAGCTAAGACAAGAAGGGACAGCCATTTAAAGTCATGAAGACTTACCTTCATATCTGTTTTTGTTTGTTTGTTTGTTTCCCTATTTCTCAGTGTTTATGCTCTACTTCTTTATCTCATTTTTTGGTTATAGCTTCTTACTCCCCTTCTACGATTTCATTCTATCCCTTCCCATTTCCTCTCTCCCTTCAGATATTTCAAAATCTGTCTTGACTATGCTTCCTTTAAGATACTATGTTATTTTGGGCGCCTGGGTGGCTCAGTTGGTTAAGCGACTGCCTTCGGCTCAGGTCATGATCCTGGAGTCCCTGGATGGAGTCCCGCATCGGGCTCCCTGCTCAGCGGGGAGTCTGCTTCTCCCTCTGACCCTCCCCCCTCTCATGTGCTTTCTCTCTCATTCTCTCTCTCTCAAATAAAGGAATAAAATCTTAAAAAAAAAAAAGATACTATGTTATTTTTATTTTCTTATCAGCTAGTCTCTCATCCACCTCTTTTAACGACTGTTTTTCCCTTTCACCATTTAGTGAAGCTACTCAAACAAAAGTACCCACAAACTGAGAGCTGCCAAAATTACACTATCTTTTCAATCTTCATTTTTTTAAAGATTTTATTTATTTGTGTGTGAGAGAGAGAACACGATGGGGGCGGGGAGAGGGAGAGGGAGAAGCAGACTCCCCTCTGAGCAGAGAGCCCTTCCCCCACCCATGGGGCTGGTCCCAGGACCCTGAGATCGTGACCTGAACCAAAGGCAAATGCTTAACCAACTGAGCCACGCAGGTGCCCCTTCAATCATCATTTTAACTAAAATTTCCTCAAATAAAACAACTCATTGATCATTCACTGAAATTCCCTTAACTATGGCCCAGAATCTTTCTTCTCATGTTACAAATGTTCTTATAATCACTTGAGTGCTCTGTTTTTATGGAATTCTATTTCCTCTGCCCACTTCTTGGAATTTTGCTTCTCGTGGCTTTGTCCTTCATTGTTTATCCTTCTAGTTCCACATTCTGCCTATAAATATATATATATATATATATATATACACTCTAAATATTTACATTACAGAATTAAGAGACTTCTCATTGCCCTACTTATCAGCTGATATTAAAACAGCTCTTAGTTTAGATTTCTTTCCATAATCTGCTGTTTTCCATATAAATCTATGGACACTTTAAACCATGTCTAAACTGTAATTCAATTTTTTACAGGAAATGTTTCTTTCATGCATGTTTCCTATCTAGGTTAATTGTATCAATGCCATAATAAAATATTATTTATTAATCCTTATTTTCAGAATCAACCTATAACATAAGCATGGGGGATTTAATTGTTGAAAAGAATGTAAGTATTACCTATCTTAATGTAAAAGATGTAGTGGAAAGAAGTTGGGTTATGAATGAGACACAGAATGGAGCAGTTGGCTGGGTGCCTGGGTGGCTCAGTTGGTTAAGCGACTGCCTTTGGCTCAGGTCATGATCCTGGAGTCCTGGGATCGAGTCCCACATCGGGCTCCCTGCTCAGCAGGGAGTCTGCTTCTCCCTCTGACTCTACCCCCTCTTGGGCTCTCTCACCCTCTCTCTCTCAAATAAATAAATAAAATCTTAAAAAAAAAAAAAGAATGGAGCAGTTGAAGGCAGAAGAGTGAAAGTAGGAATCTCTTCATTATACATAGTTGGAAGTTGAGATATAACTAACACATAATAACAAAAAACCAGTTATGAATAAAATAATATTATCAAGGACTGTAAATATAAACAGTGAAAATATATAAATTCATCAAACTAAGGAAAGGAGGGGGAGAAAAGAAGATGAACAGTCTTATAAGTTATCTAAATTCTCATTTGTAGGAAAAGACAATAAATTATATCTCAGAGAAGAAAGTATATTGCTTAGAGGTATGGAGATAATCACAAGAAATGAAATCATACAAGGTTAAAATACCTGCTTCTCCTTTGTGGAGGTAAGGATTGCTTTTCATAAAGTGTTACAATTTAGTTAGTTTCACTTTGCTGTCTCTTCTCCCTTTCATGTATATGTGTATATATGTACACATAGTGGGTGTTATTTATAATATGTATAATATATTAATATTTTTATATATGAGGAAAATATGTGTATGTTTATTGTTGTCTGGGTCAAATTCCTTGGTATATGGTAACACCTTTCAATACACAAATTTAAGCTTAGTCTTACATATGAAAATATTTTTATACTTTTAAATATTGGTTGTTTTATTATTTCTTAAATTATTCTTCAAAGTGTCCAAGGATATGTATACTGGAAACTCTTTGCCTCCTCTCTCTTTCAAGGTCTTTTTTTCTCTTTTCTTCTTTTTTTATTTTTATCTCATCACTGTCTCTTAGTTAATCTCCTGCTTGTTTTCAATGCTCCTTATGGAATTTTTATTTGAATCTATTTTCCTTTGGATTTATAATTTGTCATTTTTGAATTTTTTCTATTCTTTAATTTTGATGAACTTGTTACATTCCTCATCCCTTTTTTAATTTTTTTCATACCTCTTAGTTTTTGATTTTGAGTCTGGATTTTAAAAATAAACATCTCCAACTTTTTATTATTTGAATATAGTTGGCACAAAATTAGCTTCAGGTGTACAACATGGTAACTCAACTTCTTTATACATTTCTCTATGCTCACTTAGCTACCATCCATTACCATACAACACTATTACAATACCATTGACTGTATTTCCTATGCTGTACCTTTCATTCCCATGACTTACTCATTCCATAACTGGAAGCCTGTATCTCCCACTCCCCTTCACCATTTTGCCCATCTCTCCACTCCCTTTCTTCTGGCAACCATCAGTTTGTTCTCTGTATTTATACGTCTGATTTTGCTTTTTGTTTCTTTATTTGTTTTGGTTTTTAGATTCCACATATGAGTAAAATCATATGGTATCTGTCTTTGTCAATCTATTTTACTTAGCATAAATACCATCTAGGTCCATCCATGTTGTTGAAAATGGCAAGATCTTATTCTTTTTTTATAGCTGTGCAATTTTCCACTGTGCATATAGACCACATCTTCTTATCCATTCATCTATGAATGGACACTTGAGTTGTCTCCTATCTTGGCCATTGTAAATAATGCTGCAATAAACATTGGGGTACATATATCTTTTTGAATTAGTGTTTTCATTTTCTTCGGGTAAATACCCAGTAGTGAAATTACTGGATCATATGGTAGTTTTTGAAATTTATTTCAATTTGGTGTGTTGCATTACAGTTTTATTTTTCTGTTTTGTATTTGTTTTTTATTTTTTTTATTTTTTATTTTTTTTAAAGATTTATTTATTTATTTATTTGAAAGAGAGAGAATGAAGAGAGAGAGAGAGCATGAGATGGGGGAGGGTCAGAGGGAGAAGCAGACTCCCTGCTGAGCAGGGAGCCTGACGTGGGACTCGATCCCGTGACTCCAGGACCATGACCCGAGCTGAAGGCAGTCGCTTAGCCAACTGAGCCGCCCAGGCGCCCCTGTATTTGTTTTTTAGACATAAGGGTCTCATCAGCTGAATTGTTTTGATTATCTTCTTTTCCCCCCCAGCTTTATTGAGGCATAACTGAAAAATACAACTGTAATATATTTAAAGTGTACAGGGTGGGGATTTGATATATTTTTATATCATAAAATTATTACCACAATCAAATGAATTAATACATCCATCAGTTTATATAGTTACCTTTTTGGTGTCTGCATGAGAATGCTTAAGATTTACTCTCAGCCAATTTCAAATATACAATACAGTATAAACAATAGTCACCATACTATATATTAGATACTCAAAGCTTATTCATCTTATAACTGAAAGTGTGTGCTCTTTGACCAACATTTCCCCATTTCCTCTACTCCTCATTCCCCACCATTCTACTCTGTTTCTATGATTTTGATTTCTTTTTAAGATTCCACATAAAATTTGTTTCAGAGGTACTGGTCTGTGATTCATCAGTCTTACACAATTCACAGCGCTCACCATAGCACATACCCTCCCCAATGTCTATCACCCAGCCAAAAAAAAAAAAAAAGATTCTACATAAAAAATATTCCATCATATATATATATATATATACATATATATATACATATATATATACATATATATATATACACACACACACACAACATTTTCTTTATTCATTCTTCTTTTGAGGAACATCAACATTGTTTCCATGTCTTGGCTGTTGTGAATAATGCTGCAATGAACATTCATCATGATACCCTCCTGTAACAAATCTATCTTAAAAGTTTGTCCAATTTTATAAATTTAAAAGTTACTTTATTTTAAATTATTTTAGGTTGAATATTATTCACAGATTTATGGGTCATAGTTTTATGGGAAGAAATTGGTGAATTATCTGCTCATGTCTTTTGTCCATTCTAGGATATTTGTTTTTTTATTCTTCATAATGTCTTTAAGTATTCTTTATATATAAATGACATCATGTTTTTGTTATTTTTTGTTACAAATGTTTACCCAATTATCCATTTATAGTTTGATATTGTTTAGGACATTCTATTGGTCTACATAACTTAATTTTTAATGTAGTTCAATTTAGTAATCCTTTTTTATAAGTTCTTCCTTTTTCTCCAATGCTTAGAAAGCCTTTCTCAATCTTAATATAAATAAAAGATTTGTGTACATTTTTCCACTTGTTACAATTTTAAACTTACATTTATTACTCGACCTAAAATGTATATTTGTATACAATGTATGGTGATATAAATGAATGTTTTTCTAAGTCTACCAGGTCGGCTTCAGAGTATTCTTCCGCTCTGTGTCTTTTAAAATTACACAAGCACTAAATTACCTCAATTATTGTAGTTTTGTATATTTTAGTAACTGGTAGGGCAAGAACTGTATTATTTTACTGCTCTTTGGCCAGCTCTATAAGATAATATTTTGAAGCTATAATAAGCATGTTATTGTTCCTGGAATTTACACATAATGTATGATTCTTTCATGTATATCATTAAGTCACTGTGATTCAAAATATGTTTGGTTTAGAGCTCAGTAGCAAAAGATATGACTCTTGATGACACATAAATCATTACAACTAAAATTATGTAGCTATGGAAATCAAATATTCAGATAGCTCCAACCGAAATCATAATTTGACTTATCAATTTCTTTGTAAAATAATATGCTAATATGAAACAGAAAAGATTCCTAAGGTGACAGGGTATAAAGGAGATTTCTAAAATCATTTTTTGGCCATTTATGAGAAACTTTGCCATATTTATTTACCAAAACCTCTAGAACTACACACCCACAACTTTCTAATTCTATATTATTTGTGTTTCTCCCACCATTTAGTTTTTAGCACCTGCCACTTAGAGAAACTTAGGTTTCATTACTGTGACAAATGTTTCTACCCATTATAAATGTTATGCATCATTTTCCACATAATTACCTTGTGAAGTCTGTCATCTCCATCATAATCATACACATCTTCTTGGCCAGAACAATGATATCATTGCTGGTATCATCCCATATCTCAATCTCAGCATCCAGTTTACTCTTTACTTTCTTGAAATCAGCAACTTGCTCAGCAATCTTTTCCTTTTCTGCCTCAGGCAATTGAGTCATCTTAGCCTAAAACATGTGATAAGTAGATTTATAATCATTCCACTATGTCAAAAAGCATTTTAGGAAGAAGTGGTCATTACAGGATATTCTTAAACTTGTTCATTTAAAAACAGAGACATGTCATGGTTTTTTAAAATCATATAATCAAAACTTTCTAGGCTTAATTTTTCCTATGAAAAATCTATTAAAGTATAAATGTTTGCTCTAGAACTATAATTTTAAATTTGAGAATAACAATGTATAATTTAGTATCTGATATACTTAATTCTACTCCTTAATATAAATGTGAGACTTCTCAAGTTTCTAATGCAATACAATTTAAATTAATTCAGGCTTAATATAATGCATCCCATATATTAGAAAAGCATATGCCTTATTTAATGGTATTTAATGGAAAATATGCTTCAAAAAGTAAAAGTATAACAAAATTATCTGGAAATATCTATTGACATTATAATATCAATTTATCCATGTATGAATATACATTCAGACAGATCCTTACACAAACACTGAATATATAGTGGTAAACAATAATAGTATACATTTATAAATCATATGTATTAGATAAGCACATTTTAAAATAAGGATGTATATGGGTATTCTGTACATATAAACACATTCAAGTGTGTATGTATATACAAACTATTTTAAGGGAAGAGTAAAAATGTTATGGGCAGGGTTTATTAAGGCAAGCCCTCACTAATTAGCATCCTGAGTTTTGAGGTACTCTTCTCCCATGCACAGTTAACTTGCTGGGTTGGCTTAGTATTATTCTTTGGATATGTCAAATTTTGAACAGGATGCAACTTGCATCTTCCACTTGCAATTTGAAATGTGGGAAGGGTAGAAAACCATCTAAACCACCATATTCACAGCATTAACACCTGGGACCTATAAGTTTTTGTCAAATGAAGAATCTTGAAGTAAAAAAAGTGATTTGATAATATCAAGGCCATAAAATTTCATGCAACAGCCTGTGTAATCATATTCTTTAAAAAAATCCATATACATTCTAATAGAATGAATACATGGGCCTCAGAGGAAGTAGTTAAAATGATAAATCATTTAAGTAAATTTCACTTATTAGATTATTCATACTGAATATGTGATACATACAATGCCTATATATTTCCAGATGCTAGTCCCTAGGCCATCCATATACTGGGAAATAAGGAAAAAAGCCTTGAAATATTCTGGACAAAAGGCTCAAATAGTTGAAATACACTTTATTGAATCAATAGTGTACAAGAGCAAAAAAGCTTAAATATATAAATGAAGGAATTACAAAAATGTTCAATGGAAATCCAACAAAAAAATGAAAATTAAAGAACCAATATCAAGTATCTGTCATTTATTATTTATTTATTATAAGCCTAACTCAGGATCTAAAATAACTTGGTGTCTGTGAAATCTCAGCATTAATTATCCATGCTTCAGTTCTAACCTAGTCATGAAAATAAACAATGAGGCTTTCCAAATTGAAGGTTCCTCTAAATTCCTTAGCATAATGTTTGACATATAGTGAATATTCAGTAAATGATAGCTATTTCTTATTCAGTAAGAAAATTATCAAAATAAATTCCCATACCTAGCACTTAAAATTTTCATTTTTTGCATTATTTTATTTGAAGAATTAAATTAAGCTGTGAGAATGGGCTTTTTTTTTAAGGTTTTATTTATTTATTTGAGAGAGAGAGAATGAGAGACAGAGAGCACGAGAGGGAAGAGGGTCAGAGGGAGAATCAGACTCCCTGCTGAGCAGGGAGCCTGATGAAGGACTTGATCCCCGGACTCCAATCATGACCTGAGCCGAAAGCAGTCGCTTAACCAACTGAGCCACCCAGGCACCCGAGAAAGGGCTTTTAACTGATAAGCTATACAGGTGTCTCTTCCTTGGAATCTGAATCATTTGTAATTTCCTTTCCCAGGCAATGTGGCCTACTAAAAGAAAAGCAACTTTTACTGCTGCTGGCATATAGCAAGGCACATAAATGAAGAAACAGCTCACTTCTGTCAAATCAATAGTATGCAAGCACATTAAGTAAATTATAAGCTGCTAACCCATTAAAGTAGCTCAAAAATCGAAATGAATTTTCTCCGTCTTGACTACTGGTCATTACCATTCTTTCCATTTTCAATAAAAAAAAAGTGTTTAAACTTTCAAATAATAATAGATATAGGTAGATTCAACTGGGACCTCTTTTTACGGTCTTTGTCTCAGAGGTAATAAATCCATGAATCAGGATCTAATAAATAATATTGAAGTGTACACTGGTATATTATGGAAAATTATTCACTATCCTCATAAAAAAAAAAAGTTAAAACTATTCAAGAGGTGATCTGGTTAAGTGTATTCTAAGTTCTGTTCCTTGGAATGCCACTGATTTCCAATATGACCTTAAGAAAGCCCTTAACCCTCTTGTTTAACTTTCTCCAGACATAAAATGACAGTAATTGCAGCAGCTACCCACCTGCCATGCAGGGACCAGAGTGGATTATTGCAGAGCACTGAGGCTGACCCTGTCACGCACAGGAGTCTCATCGGTTGCACTCGATTTCCTTAATAACATCTCAACTCACATGGTGAGTTATAATCACCAGATGTTTACTTCTGACAGGATAAGGGCCAAAAGTTGGGCAATAGTTAATAAAACCAAAAGTTCTAGTGAATTCTCACTCTCTCACAGGAGGAACAACAATATCATAAAAGGATTAAATGACTGACTGACACCTTTCCTAAAGATTTTTAGTGCTTCTGTGAATGATTTATTATATGCTATTAATCAATTGGAATCACTATGAACATTTCAAAATAAGACTTAAGAGAACACTTCCTGTTTCGGAATTCTGAACAAAAGTTCCTTATTGGCTAATTGTGTGCAGGATAAGCAAAGAAACAAAGCTTAACACAAATCAGATAAATGGGATCTCTGATGTTATTGCTGGCTGGCGGTATTTCTCCTTTCCTGCTCAAATCTATAGAGTACAACTGTGATATAAATAGCTATCAAAGGCTTTTTGAATTACTGCCATCCAAATGAGATTATATTGTGTGTCAACTGATTTTTGGAATCTTTTGCCAAAGACAAAAATAGCCAACATTTAGATATGCCAGACACTCTTCCAGGCACCTTACATATATTTAACTTCACTCTTCATCACAGCCCTATGAGGTAACTATACTATTATCCTAATTTTAGTATATTATGAAACTGAATGTGTCAAAGGTTAAGTTATGAACTCAAGATTATAGTGTAGTAAGTGGTAGAGCCAGTATGGAAACTTAGAAATTCTTTTTTTTTTTTTTTTTAAAGATTTTATTTATTTATTTGAGAGAGAGAATGAGAGATAGAAAGCACGAGAAGGAAGAGGGTCAGAGGGAGAAGCAGACTCCCTGCTGAGCAGGGAGCCCGATGCGGGACTCGATCCCGGGACTCCAGGATCATGACCTGAGCCGAAGGCAGTCGCTTAACCAACTGAGCCACCCAGGCACCCGGAAACTTAGAAATTCTGACTCTAGAATTTTTGTCCTATTACTATGTCAACAATTGTACATGAGCAATATTGCCCACAATATACCAAAATATTCCCATTCTACTCGATGGTACTTCTGTCACCTTCTACTTTTGAATGCAATTATTCTCCAAAGTATAGTCACATATATTCTAGAATCTGTTTCCTCATTGTAAACTAGAGACAATGATATTCACCTCACAGATTGTCTTAGAGATCAAACGAATGAATATGTATGAAGCACTTTTTATTTTCTTTAGTTTTTTTTTTAAATGCTAGCTGGTGACTTACAATAACAGACTCAGTTCTTCACTCTGTACAGTGATCCTCAGAATTCTATTTCTAATGTTATTCTCCTTTTTCAACAAACATTGTATTTGCCCATAACCATATTAGGCATTTTCAAGTATCTATCTATCTATCTATCATAGATAGATATATCAATATATATGTAGATATATCAATATCTACACACATATTTATATATAATATGACATATATATAATTTATAATTTTAGCTCTAAAGCAGGGGTTGGCAGAATTTTTCTGTAAAGGGCAAGGTAGTAAATAATTTCTGCTTTGCAGGCCATACCATAGCACTCTATGGCAATACTCAATTCTGCTGCTCTTGTAATGCGAGAGCATCCATAGACACCATGCAAAAAAATGAGCGTGGCTGTATTCCAAAAAATTTTGTATGGACATTGGAATTTTGATTTCATATAATTTTCATGTGTCTTAAGTATTATTCTGATTACACCTATTCTGATTTTTTTTCAACCATTTAAAAATGTAAAAACCATTCTTAACTCATGGGTTGTACAAAAATAGTTGATGGGCCAGATTTGACTGTAGTTGGCCAACATTTGCCAAATCCTTTACCCTCTTGATTTTTTTGTTTCTCAGTAGAACTGCCTTCCACCCAGTCCTGAATCTCTTTTAAATTTTTTGCCTTTCTTCATGTTATCTGATTCTATTAGGCAGAAAGAAATTTGGTCCATTTCATCTCTAGTACTTTTATCACTTCTGTCTCCTTGTCTGTTTTCCCAGTAATACTATACAAGTTAAGGTCAATTTTTTCTTTCATTTTCAATTCTTTTGTCTTATCACTTGATCCAATCTTTCTGATTTTAATAGAATTGTGTAATTCTTCAGCTAAAAACAACAGCTTCTATGTCTCCTTACTGAAAAAGAATATTAATTCCTCAAATACCATCCTTTAATTTCTTTCACTAAAGTAGAAAATTCATATAGAAAAATGCCCAAGTCACAAATGTGCATCTGGAACTATTTTCACAAGCTGAGTGCATCCTTGTACTTAGCACCCAAATCAAGAAACCAAAGGTTTCTCCCGAAGCCTCCCTGGGACCTATTCTAGTCACTATCTCTAAAGAATGGTTACTTCCTTGATTTCAAAAACTATAGATTTTCCTGTTTTGAACTTTATAAAAATGAATACATATACCATATATGTATATGTATTCTTGTATCAGGCTTTTATGTCCAATATGTATTTGAAATACATCTATCGTGTTGCATGGAGTTAGAGTATGCTTATTCTCCTTGCTCTACACACAAGAATTCCACTGTGCAAATGTATACCATCTATTCATGTGTTTCTATTAATGAAATTTTGGGAAATATTCCATTTTTTGCTTTATGAATAGTGAATATTCTTGTATTTTTCTTTTGGTAGACATATTGGTGCATTTTTCCTGAGTATATACCAATGAGTAAGATTACTGGGTCTCAGGGATCACCATTACCTTTGCCCCTAACTGTGTTTCAACGTCATTTTATCTTACTTCCTCTCATACACTGTGCCCTCAAGCTAAACTAAACTATTTGCTGTTGCAGGTAAATATCTTGAGATATTACCCATTAATGATTTTACTCATCTTTCCTCTCCCTATCTTTGTTGGCCCAAACTTAATTCTATTTTCAAGCCAAATCTATATAGGCCATCCTCCTTTTTCTCCAGCTGTATGTAATTATTCTTTTAAAAATTTCAGAACATGGTATCAGTTCTCCCTTCAAGATATTCATATAATTCTATCTTATAGTCTAATTATTTGTGAATATGTATATCTTATCTTACTTACTAGAAGAAAGGTCTTTGAAAGCAGAATCACCTTTCAGAATAATAGTGGTCTCTCTCTCCCTAATATACATAACTACATATATGTTTATTTGTGTTTAATTGGTCTCCTTCCCCTAGAATGTAAGTTTCCTGAAAGTAGGACATATATATGATAAATGTTTATAGTTGTTAATAGAAATAGGAGTGAGATAAAGAATAGGCTTGTGGGATTAAAATTGTATAGCATTGGTCTTACATTTTCTTTGTCATCTACATTTACACACTTTTCAAGCTTCTGTGTCTAAAGGTAGAAATTACTTTAAAAAAAAAATTACTTTCTCCTATACATTTTTCCTGTCCACTCTCAAACTTGGGTCCTCATTATTTCTCTACAACTGTATTAAAAGCACAATTGATCTTGCCTTCTTTTCATCTGCTTTTTTATTTCATTATGCTCATTACTACTTAAAATATTAATATGCTTATGTTATTTCTTAAACACTTTCCATGATTTTCATTATCTCTTAGAAAAGACAAAGAGAAAAGAAAGAAGGGGTTATAATAGGAAAAATGCAAAAAAAAGTCACACGGGCTTCTGTCCAAGTTCCCACTCTGCCAAGGACTAGCTTTGTAGCAAGTAAAAACCATCCTCCACCCCAATTTTATCACATGTTAAAATGATGATAAACTTATTATAGGTTTTCTGACAATTAAAATTATGTCTGTAAGTAATGATACCTGGAATATAGTAGGGGCTTAGTAAGTGGTATTTATGATTGATGTATATAAATGCCTTCATTTGGCCTCCAAAACTTCCATAATATTGTGGGGAAGGACAGTTAAAAATATTCACCTAGCTACCTCACAGAGCTTAGGCAGGAACCAAGTAAATTATATTGAGTAAATATATGAAATAAGCAACAACAATATAGAAATATAGAGTCATTACAATTCTCTTATTCTCAGAAAGTCCAGCATCCAAACTGCTTATTTTGCAGATAAAGAAACTGAGTCCCAGGAAAGAGAAATGACTTGAAAAAAATATACAGCTGGTTAGTGGCAGATTTGGTCTTTAAATCCATGTGTTGTCATTCTTACCTCCAGAGTTTATCAAACTTAGTAGTAACATTTATGTGCATGTGTGTGTGTGTGTGTGTGTGTGTGTGTGTGTGTTTTAATAAGCCCAAAGGCATTTGGGAAACGGGTGTGTTTTAATATGTTAGCCTAGTGATGGGTATTAAAGAGGGCACATACTACTGCATGGAGCACTGGGTGTTATATGCAAACAATGAATCATGGAACACTACATCAAAAACAAATGATGCGATGTATGGTGATTAACATAACATAATAAAGAAAAAAAGAAATATAACTAGTATAACATTTTGCTGGAGTTTAGAAAACCTGAAGTACTGCTGGCAGAAATTCAACTTTATTAAAATTTGGAGAACAAATTCATGATAAAGGTTTATGCATTGGTATTTTCAGCATACTAAATTGTGATTTCAAACATATTCCTGAGAATTCATTAAGAAAAATCTCCCAACATATTTTAAAACGATTTTTAGGGACTGGAATTGGACTTTGCTTTCAGGACTGATACACATTTTTACATTTTTATACATAGTTCTTTAAATCAAATTTACAAATGTATTAGCTTTAAAAAGCTCTCAGTTTCCTCATCTGTCAAAAATAACACTCTTGAAACCTCCTGAGTTACACTAACAGATCCCTTAGGTGTAAAACTATCTCATTTTATTATAAAACTGTATAGACTTCAGGGGCTGGGTCGAAACAGTTAACTATTGTATTATCAGACTTACTTAATCGTTCATGTTCTAAAAATAATAAGAATAGGGACAATTAACATTTATTTATGCTTCTGCTGTGCCAATCACTTTGCTAAATACTTTTGAAAAGTTATCCTAATTACATAATACTAGTTAAGGTAGATATTATCAATATCCTCCATTAACAACCATGGAAATCAGGCCTATAGGGAACACATGTCTGTCTCCTATAAATGAAACCCTCCCCATTGTTTTCTTTTCTTTTCTTTTTTTCCTCTTCATATCTCCCTATTTATGGTTTCATTTGCAAGGCAGTTTTTAGCACTAGGGTTATTTCTAATTTGAAAAAAAATAATATTTATTTGTGAACCCAATGTGTGTCCTTGTTCTGGGAAAACAAATGCTCTTTTGGGAGCCAACTGGAGAAATTTGAATATAAACTGGGTATTAGACAACATTAGGAAGTGATTGTTAATTTTCTTCAGATGTTGCAAATTACTTTGAAGTAGTTCAGAAAAAAAAATGCAAATATGGCTCTGGCAGTATGTTAAAACTGCTAAGTCTAGGAGGTGCCTGAGTTGCTCTGTCGGTTAAGCATCTGACTCTTGGTTTCAGCTCAGGTCATGATCTCATGGGTTGTGGGATCAAGCCCCTCGCCAAGACCCCACCTTGGGCTCTACACTCAGTGGGGAGTCAGCGTGAAGATTCTCTCCCTCCCCTACCCCACTCTCTCTCAAATAAATAAATAAATCTTTTTTATTTTTAATTGCTATATCTAGGTCATGGGAATATGGGTGTATGTTGTACTAGTACATTTAAGTTTTTCTGTATATTTAATTTTTTCAAAACAAAAAACAATGAGAAACCAAATAATATTTTCTATGCTCTAGTTTTGTGGATGCATTAGAGATTTTAGAGGCCATACAGTCTACTCTCTTATCCCAAAATGCCATTCTATCTGCCACATCCCTGACCAGGGATGCTTCTGCTTCTCCTTAGATATATCTGAAGGTTCAATGCTGGGTTCTTTGGGACTAAGAGATAAAGTAGTCCAGGCAAATTTTACCAGTAAAAAACAGAACAATGAAAGAACTTCATGACCTGCAAAATAATCCTCATGTAGATAAGTGTGCCTGAAGGCCATAGGAAACAACTTCATTCAAGATCTTCATGTGATGGTTATAATTGAAATATAGATAATGTGGCATAAGCCTTTCTCTAAAAAGAAAAGTTGTTAACTTATAGGTGGTGATCTGCAAGGAGCCTCAAAAAAGTGGTGCTGGTGGGAAGAGGAATCAAGAACCTGACATGAATATCCCAATCATTTTGATAGATGTGACCCTAGCATGGCCATGTATTTCTTGCAATATACATGTTAGCTATAGGTTTAACACCAAGCCTTTAAAATCTTTCCTCTGGTTTCTTTCTCACCAAAGCAGGAGGGGTATTATAAGTTGTCTTCCTAAACAGACAATCTCAAAGGAAAGAACATACTTTAACAAGCTTATGAGTATTCTGATTTAAATAGTCCTGTATATTTGCTTTTTTTTTAACTTAAATGTTACAAGGACTAAATGAATCTAAATTCAATTGCACTGTGTTTTCTTTAGATTATCATTCCAAGTTTGTAAAAAACTTTTGTCTTATTGTGCTGCCAAGAATAACAATACAGAAATCCTTATGTTTCAAAACTACATAGCTACATAAAACAAAGAAACAGTTCAATAAGAAAATATTGTAAAGGCTGTGAGAAACAAGCACTAGAAGCCCATTCATTTTACTCACAAGGGTACCCTTAGGATGTGACTCAGTACCTAGTCATTTTTACTTTGCATACAATATAAGTTTGGTTACCTGAATTCCACACCTGTTTACAGTAAACTGGAAGTAGACAAAAGATGGGCTAGTCTGACCCCAAAGAAGGAAAAATCTATCAAGGAGGAGACAGAAAGCCCAGATAATTGGGGGCTTTTCAGTTTATGAATAAGCTTCCCGGCTCACATTGCAACACCTCCATCCTATCACTGTATTACAACATAGTACAATAGTGTTTGGTCATAATACAGTCAATGAATCAACTACAACATCATCATTCAGCATTTACTGATCTTCTACTGCATTGTAGAGTTATATGGCACTGTTCCTGCTCTCAAGGAGCTTAAAATCTCCCAATGCAGAAAATACCAAGTTATATTTATTACATTTTGATTGGTAAGTTAGCATGCATGGGATACAATTTGAAAACCAATTCCAGTAATTATTTTTAAGTTCAAAAACGTGTATTTTGGTCCAAAATAAGTTGTTCTGTAAGAGTTCTAGGAAGTCAACTGTCTTACTTTTTTTTTAAATAATTGGGCAGTTTTATTTTATTTATTTTTTTAAAGATTTTATTTATTTATTTGGCAGAGAGAGAGATAGCAAGAGAGAGGGAACACAAGCAGGAGGAGTGGGAGAGGGAGAAGCAGGCCTCCCACAGAGCAGGGAGCCCAATGTGGGGCTCGATCCCAGGACCCCGGGATCATGACCTGAGCTGAAGGCAGACGCTCAACGACTGAGCCACCCAGGCGCCCAACTGTCTTACTTAATATGATTTTCATATATCTTTGAGGGTGTGACATTTAGTGTTCATTTATAACTAAAATATTTTGTTGAAGATAAAATCTTGACAAGGTATATGAATACTATACCACTAAAATAGGTATAATTTGAAAAATAATTCTGCATCTCTACTGTTTCTTTGTTTAGTTTCTTCTTAATTTTAATTTTGTAATAAATATAATTTTATAAAATTTACACAGGAATTTTATGTATAACTGAATATAAACAATAGATTTCCCTTACAATAGTTTATGTGGATTTGAACATTTTGTTCTATCTTTTTAACAACATTTTTCTTGATAAAATAACTATCTGAGGAATATGGTATAGAATTTCAAATATTCATGATATTTGCTTGTCTTATGTTTACATATATATACCTACATTATTATGATTTAATATAGTACCATGACTGGGAATCTACATCAATACACTGATAATAACTGTCATCACATATACATGGCAAAGAAGATTGTAAAAACTATTCTCATTATTGTTAATTGAATACGGATTATGTAATCCCTAAAGTAAAGTAAAGAGTTATAATTTTGTATAATATATACAATATATATTATAATTATATATTATATATTATAATATAATATATACCCTATATATATATATATATATATATATATACTTGCTAGGCATTTTAAAAAGTAAATATATATGTATATATATGTGTGTGTATATATATATGTACATATATATATACACATATATACATATATATGTTTACACAAATATTATTTCCACTAAATCCACAAATACTATTTTTGTGTATTACCAGGTAATTGTCTGTGTTTCTGTTCATTTGTGATCTAAGACCCACAGTTAACGAGTTTTCATATTTTGAAATTTAAATAAGATTGAGTCAAACTCCTTATCATACATCCTTGAGAATACTAAATTCCCTCCTGCAAGAGCTCTATAAATTTCTAAGGGCTTATGTTCCCATAGACCTCGTATCTGCTCTTCATTTTTGCCCTCCCTGATCTATTGCTTTCAGTTGAGACTAAACTTCCAGTCACTCTATTGTAGTGACTCAACATTTTTAAACTATTTACAAATCATCCACATACATAATATTTGTGTATGGAAAATTTTGTGAAAGTGTTTAGGGGGTAACATAAGAACTTTACAAAGCAGGAATGAAAATAACTCAAAATCATAATTTATCTGGTTTTCATCTGATGATGTAGAAAATTAGAGAAAGCATTGCTCCCACATTGAAGACAACAGCAAGTCACAAAATCTAAAAGTTCATGACTTTTTTTTTTAACCCATCAGAGGTATCAATAAAAAACTACATTGGACAAGTTAAACATGTAAGGAAAATTTTTATACAAGACTACTGTCTAGGAGAGAGAGTTTGAACTCAACTCTGCTGAAACAAAAGGTGAGAATTGATTTTTTAAGTACTGAATTGTGTTAGTAGAAAAGTACTGGGGTGTTATGCTGAGCGAAATAAGTCAATCAGAGAAAGACATGTATCATATGACTTCACTGATATGAGGAATTCTTAATCTCAGGAAAAACTGAGAGTTGCTGGAGTGGTGGGGGGTGGGAAGGATGGGGTGGCTGCGTGATAGACATTGGGGAGGGTATGTGCTATGGTGAGTGCTGTGAATTGTGTAAGACTGTTGAATCACAGACCTGTACCTCTGAAACAAATAATGCATTATATGTTAAAAAAAAAAAAAGAAGAAGGAGAAGATAGGAAGGGAAAAATGAAGGGGGGGAAATCGGACGAACCATGAGAGACTATGGACTCTGAGAAACAAACTGAGGGTTCTAGAGGGGTTAGCCTGGTGATGGGTATTAAAGAGGGCACATACTACTGCATGGAGCACTGGGTGTTATACGGAAACAATGAATCATGGAATACTGCATCAAAAACTAATGATGTAATGTATGGTGATTAACATAACATAATTAAAAAAAAGAAAAGTACTGGGCAACATTAAGGCGGAGGCTGGTTAATGTGATTAAGCCATCTGTGTGTGTTAATGGTGCTTATTAATAGAAGCTGGTAGATAAAGGCACTCTTTCTTGAGAATTACACTTCAAAGGGGTGGCTCCCAGATCCTTGAGAATATTCCTGGGTTGAAATGCTGGCAAGAGACTAGGAGAATATTTGCATCTCAAAGGGGCACAGAAAGAATTTACAACTCCAAGTTTGCTGAAGTAAATGCTCTAAGAAAAGGGAATACAGTAATCTGTAATCAGGAAAAACCTACCTAAAGTTTACTAAAAATAGGAGAAATGTTAAGGTCATCTTATTCAGAAATCATAACACAACCAACTACCCTGAAGTCTAGGGAAAGAAAAGATCCTTGCTGGAAGAAATGCTATGAAAATCTTGCTTCTCTTGGGCAGATGATGCCATTGGACATTCGTAAGGTTCAGCTAAAAGAGTTGGCAATTTGGTTGAGCTTGGATCATCTTATGATGTCAAAAAGTAAGCAATTTATCAAAACAAAATAAAACCAAAACCAAAACCATAACAAAACAAAACAATGAAGGGGGGGAAATTGGAGGGGGAGCAAAACCATGAGAGATGATGGACTCTGAAAAACAAACTGAGGGTTCTAGAGGGGAGGAGGGTGGGGGGATGAGTTAGCCTGGTGATGGGTATTAAAGAGGGCACGTTCTGCATGGAGCACTGGGTGTTATGCACAAACAATGAATCACGGAACACTACATCAAAAAAAAAAAGAAGGTGGGACAATTTGGTCAACAAAACAGGATTAAAATCTATGGACTACAACAAATATCCATGACTCCATAATGATAGAAATAAATAAGTGAATAAATAAATAATGTAAAAGAAGAGATGGCTCTTCCTTTAGTTCTAATTAATAAATGCAGAAGAAATAAAGAAAATAGAAAATTACTGTCAGGCAAACACCAACATACTACCTGTGGCAAGATTCAGTGTTGCATATGAAAAGTAGTAGATAAACATTTGAGAAGAAATAGGATTTGAATAGTCTTAAAGCATTTTCCCCAAAATGTATTAATGACAAAGAAAAAATAATAGCAACTTTACAATGGTTAAAAAGCCAGTAAGCAACCAATACTTTAACCAAGTAACAAAGGGCAACATCCCCAGAAATGTTACCTACTGACATCTTGTACGTCCTGATATGATGGACTGAGGACACATGAATTCTATGGTATCTCCTCTGAAAATACATAACCGTAAAATAATCATGAGAAAAAAAACACCAGACAAATCTAAATCAAGGGATATTCAATAAAATACGTGATACTCTTCAAAAGTATCAAGGTCATGAAAAACAAGGAGGACTTACAGGAGACTAAGAAATGTGACAGCTAAATAGAATGTTGGATCCTGGCTTTAATCATAGAAGAAAAAAGAATATTAGTGGAAAAATTGATGAAGTCTATAGTTTAGTTAGCAGTATAATACCAATGTTCATTTCTTAGTTTTGATAATTAGACCTTAGTTATGCAAGATGGCAACATTAGGAGGAAAAAAAAAACACATTAGGAGAAATTTGGTGAAAACTATATGGAAAATTCTCTGTACTATAATTAATTTCTCTTAACTAACCACAGCCAGCTAACATGAGACTGGGTCATATATATAACACATTAGACAAAATGCTACTGATGAAAAATGGCAGTTAGATGCAGAGTAATATGGTATTGATAAGGAAGTATCTAAAACCTGGCTCATTATTGTATCCTAATTATTGTTTACCCTCTCTATTGTGGAAATCATTTTAGGGTCTATTACCACTCAGGCACTCAACTGGACATTGTTGTGTCCAAATATAACCATAAGTGACCAAGTCCCAGAGAGAAAAGATTTTTCTATTCCAGCTCCCTGAGCACCCACTTCTCCAATTGACTGACATTAGGAATGGTAGTGAGTCTTTAGAAGAGATTAAATGTACTTTCCAAATGTCACCTTACAGGCTCCAAAAGTGCACCTGGTCCAAATGTTACATAAAACACTGCCCAATTGTAGACTATTCCCACATGAATAGATCTTCTATTACAATGGTATTAGTTTTAGATCCTCCTGCAGTCTGCAATGTCTTGAAATTTACCAGAAACTGGTAAATGATTTCTAAAATTCTAAATTGCCTATAAAAATGCAGGCATACTTAGAAAGTAAATAAATGTAATTGGCTGTAAGGGTAGTGCCTATAGTAGATGTTTCCTAAATAAAAACTTTTCTCAATATAATTTTTGTAATTAAGAGAAAAAGATCTTTCTTAGAAAAAGAATTCCAATTCATCTTGATGGGTTGAATATGTTTTATTTGTATACACACTGCATGTTTCTATTTTCCCTAAGCCTCCTTATGCTAAAGATTAATTTAATAAATCTCCAAGTGAATTCTGAACTATTTTCCCAGAAACAGGACAATGTATGTAAACTCACTGGAATGTAAATAAAAACTTGAAAAAGAAAAAGAAATAAATAAAAATAAAATGTTTCAGACAATTTGTAAGATGCAAATTTCAAAGGCATGTTTCAGGGTTACGTATCTATCATCCATCTATCTACTTACATGTATTTACTTACTTAATATGATGTATAACAATCCAACTAAGCTTCCTTAGGATCTTATAGGACAGAATACTGGGGCAGTAATTAGGAATTGGTCCCCAGAGGCTAAGACTTCCTGGACGTTCCTGACAAGATAAGAATTATCAAGAATTCTTCCAATGGAAAATCATAAAGCTTTCCTTGTGAATTTACAAAGTGAGACAACATATGAAAAACCAACTCTGAAGAACTTACAAAATAATTTTTCAAACTAATTTCTCTTTCCAAGATTGAGCCTTATGATATTTCACAAGAACACACACACATACACACACACACACACAGAGTTTAAAGAGATTTGCCAAAGGAGAATGAAATGAGATATTCACTTCCAAAGTTTGACATTGTATTTCTATTCACTTATTATTAATAAAATGATTGTGTTAGGGAGAAATAAATCATTGGAGAAAATAAATGAGAAAGGGGCATATAGGTACAGTGGTAGGAAGAGGAAATGTTACCTGATAAAGAAGCACTGAGATAGATTTCTCTCATTCACTTGCTGGTCTACTTTGAACAAGTCATTTTAGACTCATCATGAGTTTTCAGTGTAACATACTGAGAATTGGTGTATGTTGGTATAATTTAAGCAGTTATCATCCTGTCATTTTGATCATAGTAATTTTCAAAGTGCAGTTCAACTACACCTGGAATAGATTATAGCGTATTGGTGTACTGAGTTTTGAATAATTTGTCTCCTCATTTATAGCATAACTTTATTGTCTGCATTTTCTTGCTTAATCTTTTATAATTTTATGATAAAGAAAAAAAGGGAGAAAACACAGAAGAGTGTTCCCAGAGAGTCACAATGTTGGTATGTTATTCTGACGATTCAAACAGTTCTCAAAGAATTCAAGTTTAAGTGCTAAAAACAGCCAGCTCATTTTTATATATTTAAGCTCATCATAACACTGCCTATAGTATTCACAATTCTCCAAACAAATATCACAAGGCTTGATATGCTCTGAAATCTCCTGCTAAATTACCTTGTCAGATCTCAATTAAAGGACTCTTCCCTCCATATCCATTGCAGGCAATTTATTTCCTTTTATGCAGTTCCAAAGAAATTATTTTACATGGGTATTTATGTTAAAATCTGGTACAATTACTGCCTGAGATTCAAAACGTGTAGAAGATTTCTTTGCTGCTGCACCCATGAAAACACACAGTTACCAGTAACACCTATCCCACAGCAGCACTTAAGTTTGTATAAATTAAATCCATATGGTCAGAACACATACTGAAATTAAATAAACAAAACATAATTCTTCTTGTCTTCTGAATGTGAATTTGGAGAGGCAAACATCTGGATTAGAAAGGCACTTAGCAGAATAGAAGGTTTTTCCGGGTAAAATTCCATTCATGAACCAGAAATGAGACTCTCTGCTCAAGAGCCAGCATCTGACACATAAGCCTAACTTAGCACTGAGGATATAGATAAGCTGTGCTTACGGATGAGCACAAACAGATAATAAAATTAAGGCCTCAATGAGTGAAACTTTCCAAGGTAAAACTCCAGGGTGTTTGGAGGAACCTTTCAGAAAGATATATACCACGTCTATTGCAGCCTCAGTACAAACAGCTCACAATGAAAATCTATAGTAATTAGAAACATTTCAAAGTAAAAGATGAGATAGAATGCTTTTTGCCAAAGGTACTTAAGGAGGGGATTGCACAGGCCTACAAAATTAAAAAAAAAAAAAAAAGCGAGGGATGAACGTATTTTGCAAATTATACTATTTTACCAAGTAAGGTCATAAAACACACAAACACACCCCACACACACATTCAAAACAAAACAAAACAAAAAGGGTGAGGAGAAAAACTAACGCAGAAAAACTTACCAGCCACTGTCACTACCAATTTTTTTGTAAGAAGAGTATTTTAACATAAAAATAATTAATTAGGAAGGACCCAAAATGTCAAAGGACCAACTTTCCCGAGAAAAAATGGCTGGTACTGTGATTGGTTTCACTTCACCCCTCCCCTCTTAGCCACACCTCATTGTTTGGCAATCTCTTGAGATGTTTTTGGTTATCACAACTGGGGTGAAGGTGCTATTGGCCTCAACTGAGTAGAAGCCAGAGATGCTGTTAAACATCCTAGAGGATACAGACAGCTCCCTGCAACAAGGAGTTGTCTGATCCAAAATGTCAATAGTACAATGGGACTAAAGTTTTGCCCAAGGGTCTGTGCACACTGGCTCAGATTGATCCCCATGTGCTATCCAGATTATGGAGCCAGTAATATTTCTAGAGTAGGCAATCAGACAGACTTGAGTGGAGGCAAATGTGATAAATAGGTGACACATTATAAACCTGAGGGCGCTACATCCTAACTGTGGGCCTTCTACCATCCTGGCCTTGGAGCTTCCAACACCCTGAGGCTGACAGACCAAGAGCCACAGGGGCAGAACACACACTCTCCTCTTCAACCTCTCCTCCAAGGTAACCTATAGCTTCATTATAAGATGTTTACATTGCAGTTTTGACATCCCCACCACCACCCTCCCCCTCACCCCTGTGGGGGAAGGTGGCCATGACAGTTCCAGCAAGAACCTTGTAGGACCCAAAACTCCTCCTTCCAATGGCAGGAGTCCCTTAGATGATTGGAAACAACTCAGTCAGAGACCACCCTAGCTATGACCCATAACCTGCGCTAACATAAAAAGACAAGACACCTCTCACCCCAGTGTAGTTGCCACATTTGGGCCTGCCTGCTCTCCCATCTTGAGATGTACTGTCCTTAATAAACTGCTTTGTGCTTGCTACCTTCCTTCTGGCTGTTTTTATTCAAGTGCAGATCCTCAGGTAAATCTTCCCTGGGGAATCCAAGAACCAAGACCATTCATACAATGCAGATTCTCCCACTGGTAACAGTATCTGGTGTGTCAGTCTGTCTTTCAACCTGTATTTTACTTTCAATCATTCTTAATAATAATTTAGCAAAAGACCTGCTGTGGTAAAGTTCTACACTATCAATTAGGACCAGACTGAAAAATTAGTCACTAACTAGTTCTAGTTCTTTGACACAGATTCCATGTGCTTACTGGTTGGTGGAATGAATTTATAACCATGGTTTTCTCTAGATAGTAAAACTGTAGGTAGCTATTTTTTTTTTCCTAAAATTTATTTGGACCATGTGGGTATATAAAATTATGCATAAACTGTAAATGGAATAGTGGACTTTATTTTGTCTGTGTACTTTCATACATATAACTTATATATTTATAGAATACTGTTTTATACACCAAAGATTTGAAAGTGGTATTTCTATGGTTATCCCTGAATACTACATATATATGTGATTATTTCTACAAATTATATTACAAAAATAGATCATATCATATACATTCTTCTGTAATTTCTTATTTTTCAAACTCAATATAAAGTATTTTGATATTTATACAATATAGCCTCATCACAATTTTAAATCTTTTATTTCATTATATAGATGCAGTATCATCTACTTACAAATTTTCAAAGATTATCAGGTATTTTCCATTTAGATAAATAGATAGATATCCATGTTCGTATGTTTATATGCATATATTTATGTGTACTGAGTAGGCAGTGATGAATACTTTTCTATATCTCTGCAAATATGTCTGGAGGAAAAATTCTAGAAGACAAAGAGGAAGGACTTTTATAAAGGCTTTCAATGCATAATTTTAAATTATTTTATTACCCTAATTAATTATTTTAATTACATATTTAATTAATTAAAATAATTAATTATTTTAATTACCCTAATTAATATCTCTCCAAACTGTGTATAAGTGTCCATTTTCCAAAAAACTCTTCTGATAATAGATATCAACAATATTTTTGCAAATATGTTAAAAGATAGTATTTCATCACTTTTGATTTGCATTTTTGTCATTTCTGATGAGAGGGAGCAACTACGTACATGTTCATTGTAAATGTGCATGTCTTTTTTGTGACTATCCTCTTCAGGTCCTACACCCATTTCTCTGCGGGAAGCAGAGGCATTTTTTTCTTAGTGATTAGTGAAAATCTGTTTATATATAAACACTTTCTTATATAAATTGTGATCATTAGCTCTCCAAATTGATGTCTTCTAACAATTTTTCAGACTTGATCTTGTGCTTTGTTTGGTTTGGTTTATTTTTTTTTTGTTCTCAGGAGTAAAGTTTGCCTGCTTTCTCCTTTGTTTTTCTGTCTTTGGTATCATAGAGTCCTTTATTATCACAAGGTTACAAAAATAAATATTTACTCTTTATCTAGTACAGATGTGTTAGTCATGTTCTTCAGTTCCTTGCACACTATCACTCCTGATAAATGGAGGGCTCTCCCTACCTCAAGATAATCTCCCTTCCCTCCTTCCTTCCTTCCCTCCTTCTTTCTTTTCCTCCTTCATTCCTTCTCCTTTTATTTACCATCCCTCATACCTGTTTCTATATTCCTTCCCCACAAATTAAAACATATTTTTTAACCTACTCAGGTTCACCTTGACTTAGAGGGCTCATACTTAATTCACTGCACAATATGTGAGTCCCTTATGAGTATACATTATTGCTTTTTATAAACACTATACTTGAATAAAGCTGACCATGTGTTAGGCACCTATTATGTTTCTATCACTGTACAGATCCTTTACATACATTCTTTCCAATTACAATACTTCAAGGTATGAGTTATCTAAATTGATATATAAGGAATAACAATCTCAGAGAAATAAAATTACCAAAAGTCATCTGGTCCTAATAAAAGGAGCCAAGATCACCCAGGAATGATGACACTAAAGCCAGGGCCCTTTTGTTTACCCCTTGGTGCCTCTTATAAAAAAGGAGTTCTGCATATTTTCAGAAACTATACTCTGGCAATGGAATCCTGGTTCTCCATCACCCCATTTTACATAATTTTAAATTATTATTATTTTTATTTTTTTAAAGTAGTTTCCATGCCCAACATGGGGCTTGAACTCATAAGCCTGAGATCAAGAGTTGCAAGCTCTACCAACTGAGCCAGCCAGGTGCCCCCTCATTTTACATAATTTTAAGAAATTTTAGTAAAAGTAGTTCTTAACATTGTCATTTCACAGAATTATACTAACCTAATGCTACACTCATGGCTATACAATTGCAAGCAAATGGATGTGGACACCAGCTGTAATAACGCCCTCATTCTACTTCCATACAGCTCAATTTCCAACTGAAGTTTTCCACCATTTTGAATCTGGCGCTTTTGCCAGGAGTATGCAGACCGATTTCGTTCAAGCAGTCCCACTGAAAGCCTGGTCTGTAGGAAGGATGGCTATGTTGTGCAGGGGGAGGGAAGAAGGACAAGCAGGTCCTTGAGGCAAGTACATCTTGGTCAGTCTCAGGTCTGTCACTTCACACTATGTGCTAGTGGGTACTTACATAACCATTGTGCTTCTTTTTCTATATTTTTGAAGTGGGGCTAGTAATATATTCCTCAAAGAGTGGTTGTGGGGAAATTTAAAAATTTAAAATGCCTGCAACATATTAAGCACTTGGCAAATAATTCTTATGTTTTGCTGCTGCTTCTATTATTATTATCACAGCAGAGTAGGCAACAGTGATATGCCAGGGCATACCCAGATATGTCATGGATAAAAGAACTTTTGAAAATAAATTTGGAATTTTTTTAAACTAGGAGCCTATTTTCTTGTCATACTGACTCCTCCATGGAAGACTATGCTAATTCCAACTTCCCCAAAAGTACACTTCAGATGCCAACTCTATGATCATGGTCTCCCATGTCACATTTGCCTAATTTCAAGTATACAATTCCTTCTTGATTTAATAGACTATAGAAAATGATGTGCTTATTCAAAGCCACATATCTACAACAGAGGACAGAGGGATAGGCAATTTTAGTACAATAGGACATTGGAGGAGTTAAACTGACATTATCAAATTCAATTTTAGTAATTTGGAAAACTTTAAAGTTCCATCAAAAAACCAAAGATCATGCTAGTCACAGTTTTTAAAAGAGCTATTAAGAAGGCAGATATACATTATTGCTAATTTTAGAGGACTTTTCTTTCTTTTAAAGGTCTTACCTTCAAGTTAACTGAAATGGTAAAGAACTTCATTACTACCTAGGTCCTTTATTACCTACCTAGGTTCTCTCTTGCACCCTGGATTTTGCTAAAAAAGGGGTTTGGATACCTCATCTCTAGTTAAGCCTAGAGGCTTAAAAGGGAGACCAAAAATCTATCACTTTTGAATTCAAGGATGGGCTGATTGTAGCTGGAGAGTAGAGGGATAAAAACCTTCTAAACTGCAATCATTAAGCGTCTGTCTTCAGCTCAGGTCATGATCCCGGGGTCCTGGGATTGAGCTCCACATCGGGCTCCCTGCTCAGCGGGAAGCCTGCTTCTCCCTCTCTCACTCCCCCTGCTTGTGTTCACCCTCTCACTGTGTCTCTCTGTCAAATAAATAAATAAAATCTTTAAAAAAAATCGTCTAAATTGTTGCTTTGGAAGGACATAATTTACACTTTTTATAAAATCTCCTGGACTGATGAGGAAAAAATTTCAGTGTCTCCCCTTAACTATACAGCCTGGACAGACAATATCTGTATATTCTCAAGTCACAGACTTCTAGAACTTACTCAGGTTTCCTACTTGTACAATGCACTTGCCTTTATTAGTGTGGAATGTGAATATTTTATTAGCCAGGTTGTAATGTCTTCACATTTCTATTCTATGGATCACATATTCCTTGTATATATGACCCAGGACCATGAATTATACAAGCAAGTGTTTCCTGGACATTTCTTGGATACGGATGACGCTTAGTTCCCTGGCAATAGTATAGCATTGATTTTTTTGTAATATTATGCTTTGTGTGCTTATCTTAATATTCAACACACCCAGTGTCCCCTTATAGCCTGATATTGCTCCTGTTGTAATCTTCTACCCAAGGAAACAACATAGAGTTTCTTTTATTTTAAGCTATAGCTTAAAAATGGATCCGTGCAGGAACCTGACTCAAAGGTCACCATCCACAAATTAACCCATGAAAAAAATCCTATTCAAAAGGCTTTACACATAGGAGGAAATTTATTTGCCTCAGCCCATCATATTGGCTCTCCACAAATTGTTCTGGAGAATTTGAAGAGGACTAATCAGGAAAGTGAATGTTGCCAACCTGAGAAACTAACAGAAAGGTTATAAATGAATCCATTCACAAATTATGGTGATGATGATGAGAAGGAGGAGGATGTTGATGATGGCAATGATAGTAGTATTGGTGGTAATGAGCACCATGATGGTGGTCACTTAAGTTTTATCACTTAACTGTGTGCTGCTTCTTACAAATATTAACTCATAAACTTCACAACAATCCTATGATGTGAGTAGTTCCATTTTTAAAAATAGGCAAACTGAGACATAGGAGTTAAGTCACTTGCCAAATGTCAACAGCTGTAAGTGTCAGAATCAGAATTCAAACTTGGGAGTCTGATTCCAAAACTTGCGCTCTCTTTCTTTCAATTATCTTAGAACCAGAAAGACGGAAACATGTCCAGGTATTACTTATTTTTTTTTAAGAATTTTTTTTTTGGAAGTAAACTCTACACGCAATGTGGGGTTCAAACTTACAACCCCAAGATTAAGAGTCGCATGCTCTACCAACTGAGCCAGGCAGGAGCTCCAGGGATGCTTTTGTAAAGTATTTTTTTTCTCTAGGTCCATCCATGTTGTTGCAATTGGCAAGGTTTTATTCTTTTTTATGGCTGAGTAATATTCCATTGTATATATAGACCATATTGTCTTTATTCATTCATCTACAAATGGACACTTGGGTTATTTCCATATCTTGGCTGTTATAAATAATGCTGCAATAAATATAGGGGTGCATACAATGCTAAGTGAGGTAAGTCAGTCAGCGAAAGACAAATACCATATTATTTCATTCATGAATGAATGTTTAAGAAACAAATGAACAAACAAAATAAAAAGAGAGACAAACAAACCAAAAAAAACAGACTCAAATACAGAGAACAAATTGATGGTTGCCAGAGGGGAGGTGGGTAGGGTAAGGTGAAATAGATAAAGGGAATTAAGAGTAACCTTATTTTGATGAGCTCTGAGAAATGTATAGAACTATTGAATCATTATTTTGTACATGAAACTAATAAAACACTATGTTATATGCATACACTGTATGTATGCTCATTATACTTGAATAAAAATTCAAAAATAAATTAAAAATTTAAAAATATTAAAAAGCCTAATTTCTTACAAGTACACAAACCTTATAGAGCTGATGACTCCACTCCAAGGGAAATTTTTTATGTTATATATCCATTCATATTTACATAGGATTTTAACCAAGCTTTAGATATATATAGTGTTACAGCCTCTGCAACTCATTATAAGAAATACAAGTTCACATTTCTAAAAATTAAACATATATTAATAATCACTCACTGATTAAAAATATGCATATATAGAAACCTAGATTTAGACTGAGGTACTTCCAGTGTACAAGGTAATTTTTAGAATATCAAAGGATTTTTTAAGATGACATTTTATTTTGAGCTCCTTTTTTTACTACCTTAACCATTACTTGATACACATTATCCTTAATAGGAAAAGAAGTAAGCACGTATTTCATATTTTACCAGAGACTAATGATTCAAAATTACTTAATTTATATATGTTATGTTTTCATCATTACAAGAAATAGACATTTTTCAATGAGAATAATTCAGAGAATAGGAAAAAAGGGCAGCACTTGGAAGCCAGATGTCCATCATAAGCACCTCTAAACTGGACAAGGCAGCGAATCATTTAAACATTTTAGCCTCAGAAAATTTTTCCAAATGACTATCATCTGAGTAATTCTTTACTGAAACATTATTTTCAAAAAATTATAATTATCCCACTAATTTTGTAAGCCAAGTTATTTATTGGTTAGATATGAATGTTATATCTAAAACAACTCCCCTCCCCCAAATTTTCTGTGCATGTTCCTTTTCCCAAAGCACATTTATGGTCAACATGATTCATTCATTTATTCATTCAGTAAATATGTATGGCCTATTTACTATGTGCCCAATACTATTTTAAGTATGGGAATACATCAAAGTGGAAAAAAACAGATTAAAACCTGTTGCCTTCATTGAATTCACTATGCACTAGATGCTAGTGACAAATATGTAGTATGTCAGACAGTCAAAGGAAGTACTACAGAGAAAAATAAAAAAGGGAGGTGAAGACATTTATATGTGGGTTGGGAATGGTGGTATAGTTTTTGTGGGTTTTTTGTTTTTTGTTTTTTCTTTTAAGATTTTATTTATTTATTTGAGAGAGAGAACACAAGTGGGCAGGGCAGAGGGAGAGGGACAACAGACACCCTGCTGAGCAGAGAGCCCCACATGTGACTCAATCACAGGACTCTGAGATCATGACCTCAGCTGAAGGCAGATGCCTAACAAACTGAGCCACCCAGGCGCCCCTGGTGTTGTAGTTTTAAACAGGGAAATTAGTGGTGACTTTCGAAAAAAGTTAATATTCGAAAAAGCAAGTATGTCAGAAAAGAGGAGATTTTGGGGGGATGAGGTCTGAAAGTAGGAGGAAACAAGACTTAAAGCTAAAATGTCAATTTCTTTGAGAGAAAAAGAAATTGTCACTATGTAACATATAAAACTTCAAAAAAAAATTCAATGTAAATTTAGAAGGTTATAAAATTGTAATATAAGGCTATGCATCTGAGGTGACTTCCACTCTAGTTTATAAACTTCACAGTTGCCTACCTGACATTTTCTTTGGTTGCCTAATAGACTTCTTAGACAAGACATACCTAAAATTAATTTCTTATCTTCTACCATCTCCAATATGCTCAATTCAGTCTTCCCCATATCAACATAAATGGCAAGTCCCCATTCCCAGTTCTCAAGCCAAAAACCGTGTGTGGTCCTTGACTCCTTTCTCCCTCTCATACTCAATACATAAGTCTTCAGCACATTCAGTTAAGTCACCATCACCAGATATGCTTTATCAACAACTCTCAACTTCTCCATTTCTTAAAACATTTGGTTCAGCCTCCATGATTTCTCACCTGGGTAATAGAATAGCAATGACTTTCTAAATTCCTGCTTCCTCCTGTACAACTTCTCAGACTATTTTCAACATAGCATTCAGAATGACCCCTTTAAAATGTAAGTCATGTCATGTCACTCTCTAGCTCAAAGCCTTCTGATAGTTTCCCATCCTACTCAAAATAACAGCCAAATAGGTTACAATGGTTTATGTTCCCTACAAGATTAGCCCTCCTTTTCAACTTCAGACTTCCTCTTGCCTTACTAACACTTCCCTCTGAGGCTTTTCTACTTGCTATTTCCTCTGCTGTGAATTCATCGACAAGTAGAAAATATTCTATTTAAAGCTTGGAAGAAGGCTGGTTTCACTAATGAGCAAGTGAATCACATATAAATATCACATTATATCACTTAAATTCGTGCTCCAGTGGCCTTATAAATAACTCCATACATAAATTTTTGGGTTATACAACAGTGTTAAAAATAGGATATATGCATTTATAAATGCCAAGGTTCTATCCTATAATTAAATAAAAGAATAAAGAGATTTAGCCTTAAATTATAGACATTGAAATTACTGTAAAAAAGATATAATACTGGGTATACTTTTTTTTTTTTTAAAGCTCTATGCCCAATGTGGGGCTTGAACTCAGGACCCTGAGATCAGGAATTTCATGCTCTACCAACTAAGTCAGCCAAGTGTTCCAATACTGGATATACTTACTTTCTCTTCTCACTCTAAAATATATTACTTCGGTGGTGGCAAGAACAATATATTGGGGAGAACTGTAATAAAATAGTTACCTTTTAAATATTTTTAATCAGAATTTGTATTTGAGATTACTTATTTTTAAAGAAAAATAAGACAATCAAATGAGAACAAAGAAACAAATATACCAGGCATTTAAGATTGGTTACTAGGCATTAATTTTAACTCAGAATTTCCCAGAAACCAAGGCAGGGTGGAAATGTATATATTTCAATATAATTCCATTGTCTGATAAATGTGAGCATGTTTAGATATTTGGTAACAATCTTTCCCGGATTGAAATCTCAAGAGGTATTTATTAAAAGAACTCTAATATAAGAATTTTGGGATAAAATAATATGCAGTGTCTTAAAATTTAGTTTGCTCTGATTATTGTACACTGACTTCTACAATCAATGGAATGACCTTAAATTTCTATTTGAGTAAAGAATTTGAATTTAAAAAAGGTAACACTGTTCAGGAATGCTACTTCACAATACATAGAGCATGGTGACCTTAGCATGTAAAAATCCAAAAGGAGTAAGTAAACTCCTTCCGATGGCCTCTCAGCAGACATTCTTGTATCATTAAATCAAAGGGGTTAAGTTCAAAGAAGTGTCATGGAAATAAAGGGAGTTGGGCTCATCTTGGGAACAAAAAAGACAACATGTAAATAATTCAAACATGGAAAATGTCATGGACACAGCCTCAGGGATAGCCCTACCTCTCAGGAACACAAGAAATGTTCTCATTTCAACAAATAAAAAGCAGTTTTTGAATTTGTATACTTTATAGAGCCAGGAATAAGGGGGCATTGCAAAGGACTTTGGCAAAAAAATCAGAACAACTAATATTTATAATAGCTGGGACTAGGTCGTAGAGAGCCATTGAATATTTCAGAGAAATGACCTAGCAATTTATAGTAAGATTTATCTGGCACAAGTAGGTACAACCATTGGAAGGAAGAAAGAGCAAGAAAGAAATGAAGGCAATCCCCCAGGTTCAGTATATTGAGGAACAGTATACTTTTGAGGTAAATTGTCTTACAAAAGGAAGGTTATCCTCATTGTCTCTCATATACCTATACCAGGCAGTGTAAACATGCACTAAATGAGACAAAAACCATGTTCCCTGGTCTAACGAGGTTTAGTGAGGTTTAAGAGTGGAGAAGAAACACGATTATGTAAGAAATTATGCATGCACAATGAATGTCATGATATGGGAATCTCCATGTGCTACATTCAGATCTAGGCCTGAATGATGGAAGGAAACTACACTTCAATTTGTATTAGTGAAGTTGAGGCTAATCTGGAATCCTAATGATGAGCAGGTATTCTTGGCGAAGAGCAGGATGGCGAGTTGAGGGAATTGCTCACCTCAGAGAGGGATGTGAGGGAGAGCCTGGCGCTTACAGGAAGGAAGACATCTATACAATGAAAAGGGGTTGGAGAGAAAGTATGAAATATGAGGCTGAAGAGAAAAGCAGGAAGCAGAACCTGGTTCTCTTAGGGCATTGAGGGACTGGATTTCATGCTAAGGACAAGGGGAGACACTGAGACCTTGAAGGGATTTTATGCATGGTGATAGATGATAGATTTGTACTTTCAGAATACCATCTTAAGTTCAAGTGGGAGAATGAAAGTTTACTAAAGGCAGGAGACAATTTAGGAGTCTGCTAAAGAAAATCTAGGTGAGAGATGACAGGACCTGACCTAAGATAGTGACCAAGATGGCCTTAATGTTCTCCTCAGCTTGACTGAATTTTACACAGGTTTCTTTCTGACTCTAGGTCCCTGATCTTTCTTTTCTTACAGCATATACTTTACAAAACTTGTAATTGTAAATTCTTTCTCTGACCCTTTAAGATGTAAATATTTCTAGATGTTTCTCAGCAGCTTTCCAAACAAGGACTGTCTTTCTCAAGAACTAGGGAGCTGTCCCTTTGACATGCCATCATCAAGGAACATAGAGCCCATACCCTGAGGCTCTGTGGGAGGGCCGGAACCTCTTTAGAGGCACCTTGCTCCAAGTTGTAAAAGTACCTCCTGTCATAAAGATAGAGAAATTCCACTTTTCCTTTGGGCAAAGCCAATTAGCAAAAACAGAGGCCTACAATCTCCCTCACCCCATCTCTGAAAGATTTTCATCCCTTTGTTCCAGGAGAACAAAGTTCTCTCCCCCTTACTGCAATAGCCTTGATTAAAATCTTCCTTTCCTGTTTAATTTTGTCCAATGCAACATTTTCTTTGAAGGTAGTGATAGTGGAGGTGGTAAAAAAAAAAAAAAATATATATATATATATATATATATATATAGAAAAGTTCAGAAATATTTAGAAGATAGTAAAGTTGGGACATGTTGTATGCCTAGCTGTGGAGGGGAGTAAAAATTATTCCCAGGTTCAGATGTGTTCCACCAAATGTACAGAAGTGTTATAAGGAATATAGGGGTTAGAGTAGATTTGTAGGGTAAGGTGATGCATTCAGGCTTGGAAACAGCAAGTGCCATAAGAGCCTGTAAGCCACGCGAGGAGAGGAACTTACAGGCCTACCAATGTAAGTAGTCAGAGCTCACGAGACTTCATGTGGCTATGTTCTCTTGTCTATGTAAGACATCTGAAATCTTGGGACTGCATGAGAGTGTTCAGGAAAATTGGGAAGAATTGGAGGACTATAGAGCTTAGATCAGAACTCCAGTGAACCCTAATGCTTGAGAAGTAGATAGAGGAAGAGGAAACCATGAAGCACTAAGAACGATCAGCCAGGGTCGCCTGGGTGGCTCAGTTGGTTAAGTGACTGCCTTCCGCTCAGGTCATGATCCTGGAGTCCCGGAATTGAGTCCCGCATCGGGCTCCCTGCTCAGCAGGGAGTCTGCTTCTCCCTCTGACCCTCCCCCTTCTCGTGCTCTCTCTCTCTCTCATTCTCTCTCAAATAAATAAAATCTTAAAAAAAAAAGAATCATCACCCAGAAAGATAGGAAAGCAGAGTTATTGAGAAGTACACAACAGAAATTAAAGAAACCAATGAAGAGAAAGTGCATTGCCTAGTGTAGCGCTGCTTGAGCAATGTAATTTCATCCAGGCTTATGCAAGTTGCATTTCTCATAGTAACCTAAACCAAATTATATCATGAAAAAGGTAATGAGGTCATGTCTTACCATATTTTGTATGTTAATTCAGTATCAACTGGAGTTACTGAGAGTTTATTCTGATAATAAATAGGGCCTATTAAAATGTTTTCAATTTTTAAAATAAACTACCCATTCATGGCATTTTTTCTATCGTCATGGTGGAGGATATTCAGGTGAGCAAAAGCCGCAAGGAGGACGTTCTCCCAATCACCAACATGATGTTAGAGTGTACATGGCTTATTTTTTTTTTTTTTACCCCAAGAAATATCTCCTGTATTTTAACATTTGACATGCTCCAATTCATTTGCTGCTGTTGACGTTTTGAGGTTGTGTCCAGTAACCTAGGCAACTGTTCTTATTTCGGTCCCAATTTACTTCTATGTATAGAAGTTATATAAACTCAGTGGACTCAAAGATATTCTTTAAGGCAGAGCAGACTTACAAACTATATGATCTTAAGGGAAGATAATATTAAAGATATGACAAATCTTAATCATCAAAGACTACATTACAATTTCCTTAATTTTGGATCATCAGTAAATATGATGAATAATATATCCTTTAAAAAGGTAGTATAATTTTATCATGCTGAAATATGATCTGACTAAAATTGAAATTATAAATTTCTAAGTGTTTCTTTTTAATGTTTTGTTCACTAAACTGAATTTCAGCATTCAGAGACCACAACTTCAAATACTTTCAAATGAAAATCTGGCCTTTGTCAGTCATGTTAAATGAGTTTCCTCTTTCAGTTCTCACCTACAAGACACTATCATCAAAGTTTAAATTCTGTGAAACAGAATAAAATCTTCTGTTTAGTGTTTAGACCTATTGCCTTTCAAGCTGTACAGGCAGAAGGAAGAACCACTAGAACATATGTTCTTCTTGGACAGGAGTAGAGAAATAAAAGGAAATTTTATTTTTTATTTTAATTCCAGTATAGTTACCATACAGTGTTATATTACTTTCAGGTGTACAATACAGTGATTCAACAATTCTATACATTGCTCAGTGCTCATCATGATGAGTGTACTCTTAATCCGCATCACCTATTTCACCCATCCCACCTCCCCTGTGGTAACCATCAGTTTGTTCTCTACAGTTAAGAGTCTGGTTTTTGTTTTGTTTTTGGTTTGCCTCTTTTTTAATTTTTTCATTTATCTTGTTTCTTCAATTCTACATATGAATGAAATCATATGGTATTTATCTTTCTCTGACTGACTTATTTCACTTAGCATTATCTCTCTAGATCCATTATTAGGTCCATCTATGTTGTTGCAAATGATAAGATTTCATTCAATACAAGGTGATTTTAAATGACTGCTTGAAAAACTGGTCCTAACATGCATCCTATAAATGTCGGGATGAATGACTTTTTCTTTTTCTTTTTTTTTTTGAGTATGTACCATAAACTTTGGAAATTAAGCCCTATATAATTTGATGAAGGTAAGTGAAGACTGAGAGAAATCAAAACTAACGGATCACCACAGTACCAATATTCCACAAAGAAGTAAAACTCCCAGGGCAGGGCATTCAATAAAGAAAATACAAACTTGACAATTACTGTGTCAAATTTTCTGTTTTATCCTACTATCAAGAGTTGGTTTTTGTGATCACTATTTCAGTTCTACATTATGTATGTGAATTAGATATACATAAAGGGCCAGCATCATTAAAAATCACATTAATGTCATCTTCCTTCTAACATATTGAAGCAGTTTCTGATAAGTCCTCCTCCTGGTGGGGAAAAAAAAAAAAACAACCCTACTTCAAAAGACTTTTGGTAATAGAATTTCCAGCATGTCAAAATGTTTTTCACCACAAAACCAAGAAACCAAAGGAGTCTCATACTAGAAGACTGAGACTTTTATTTACAAAGCTTCTTGAGCTACTCAAAAGGAAGTCAAAGTATAACAATAACACACAAGTCTAGACTTACCACGAAATTCATTTTTTATAAAAATCAAAATTGATTGAGCACTTCCTATGTGCCAAGAACTGAACTGAAATTTTTCATGTATCTAGTTTAATCTTCAAGAACAACTATAAAATAGATACTATCATTATTATTATCATCACAATTTTACAGATGAGAAAGCACTTTGAAATGTAAACTAACTTTTCCAGGATCATATGGATAGTAATGGGTGGAACCCAGATTTGAACCAAGGCTTATATGACTCCCAAGTTCATACACTTCTATATTATAAGGCAATGCTAGCAAAGGCGAGTCACTTGCTCAACCATTCCACTCACAAAACTCTCTTTCAATCTATTTTATTGTCTTTTTTTAAAAGTAAGTTCCATGCCCAGCATGGGGCCCAACATGGGGCTTGAACTCACGACCCTCAGATCAAGTCAGATACTTAACAGACTGAACCACCCAGGTGCCCCATAATTTCTTAAGTCTTTCTAAAACTCCAGATAGGCATGAGAAACATACTTTTAGCCACCACCCTGCTGATGCTATTTATTTCCTGCTGCCCCTACTGCAGATAATAAATGAGGGGGGAAATCTAGAAATTAGAATGCTCCTTCTATTGAAATATCACAGAGGCCAATGTGATAAGAGACTGAGGAGTAACTGCCTCTCTTTTCTGGATTCTGTGCTTGGAGACCCAGGATTGTTGTCCTACAAGGTCTACCACTATCTGACTCTATCTGATTAATATTCCATTTCATCAAGGTGAAGTGATCCACCAGGGAGAGACTGACAAGGTCTGGGCATCACCATGTAGTTTCTAAATGGTAACCAACAAAATGGTTTTGTTACTGATGCGAGATTATACCATTGAGACATTTCAAAACTTGTGAGGCTTAAGCAGATCTGATACTTAAAGTTTATGGTCTTCAGTTTCAGGAATCATTTTTCTAGTAGATAAATAATGCCAACTCCTTAATACTGGCTGTAACAGTAGGTGGGCAATGAGGTCTTAAGGTATGGTGAGATTCTACCCAATTTACAAGTGTGCTACACTGGACAGAGTGTGGTTCGTGCTGGAAGACCTGGGATTTGGTTCCAGTCTACATGATTTGCATATACTACTGAAATTCTTTGAGTTAAATTCCCTAATTAGTAAAATCAAGGGAAAAAGAAAAACTCCAGGGATTTGTTATGTAAGACACCAATTTGGAAATATTCTGTAAGCTATAAAGTGTTAAATGATAACTGGCCCTGTTCTGTTTAAATAGAAAATATGAGTTAGTGTGTATTTAGTATAATCTTTTAGAAAGCTTTTAGGACTTACCAAAAAGTCTTATTATCAGTACGTTTAGAAATTTGATGATCTTAACAGGAGTCTATTTTCATGTCTCTTTCAAATTTGAGTTTTTAAGATAAAAGATTTCTATTTTATCCTTGCTAAGAGCATGAACAGAATAAACAATGAGATCTTTAAAGAATGTTCTGTAAACCTATAGCAAAATCATACTCGGGTATCACTGTGGAATGCCTGATTATTGGATATAACCACAGTACTGGTCCAGTGAGTATTCCTGTTTAATAATTAAGATAATCACTAATTTCCACTGCTGTCCCTCTGCTACTTCATAAGGCATACACTATTGGTCTTTTAGTATTTTACTCTCATTGACCATGGACTCTAAATCATTACTTGTTGGTTATAGACCTTTACAATGCCCAGTGGCATTTGCCACTGATGACAGCAATAACAGATGATGTTAAGCCAAAGGCACTAGGAGTGAGATGCAGAAAGTAAAATGATAATAAATAACTGTCACTCCTTTACTAAACAGTGCCTGAAATTGGTTCTACTGCATGTTCCATATAGCAGAGTCTGCATAAGCCAAGAACCAAAAAGGCATTTAGCAGCAAACAAAAAGGAACCCAAACACATGTCTTGTTCAGTGACCAGAAATTCCTCATTGAGCATGGCATGAATATCCAAAAAATTCTCAACAGAATTCACTTCAAAATATTATGGTATCTTCTCATCCTGATGGTATCTGGGAAATGTGTCAAAATGTATACTCAGTCCAATGGATGCAAACTTCAGAAATGCTGGATAGAATACAGAGATAAAGTCTCAAATGGATAGGAGACTGAACATAGAAAGATAAGCATAGAGGTATAATTATAGAGAATATGGGGTCTATTAGGGGTGCCAGATGTCTGAGAGATATCATAAAACCTGCCTAAACATGACCATTTTGCTCAGGTGGTTTGGGTGGGGGATAGTTTGAGCTGGTCTACCGTGAGCACAGAATCTGTAGGAATAAACTCACAAATCAGATTTTTTTTTATTTTTTATTAACATATAATGTATTATTTGTTTCAGGGGTACAGGTCTGTGATTCATCAGTCTTACACAATTCACAGGGCTCACCATAGCACATACCCTCCCCAATGTCCATCACCCAGCCACCCATCCCTCCCACCCCCTTCCACTCCAGCAACCCTCAGTTTGTTTCCTGAGATTAAGAGACTCTTACGGTGTGTCTCTCTCTGGTTTCATCTTGTTTCATTTTTCCCTCCCTTTCCCTATGATCTTCTGTCTTGTTTCTCAAATTCCTCATATCAGTGAGTTCTCTGATTGACTTATTTCACTTAGCATACTACCCTCTAGTTCCATCCACATTGTTGCAAATGGCAAGATTTCATTTTTTGATGGCTGCATAATATTCCGTGTGTGTGTGTGTGTCTGTGTGTGTGTGTGTGTGTGTGTGTGTGTGTGTGTGTGTATACTAACTTTTCTTTATCCATTCATCTGTTGATGGACATCTTGGCTCTTTCCACACTTTGGCTATTGCGGACATTGCTGCTATAAACATTGGGGTGCATGTACACCTTCGGATCACTACATTTTTATCTTTGGGGTAAATACCCAGTAGTGCAATTGCTGGGTCATACGGTAGCTCTATTTTCAACTTTTTGAGGAAACTCTGTGCTATTTCCCAGAGTGGCTGTACCAGCTTGCATCCCCACCAACAGTGTAGGAGGGTTCCCCTTTCTCTGCATCCTTGCCAACATCTGTCGTTTCCTGACTTGTTAATTTTAGCCATTCTGACTGGTGTGAGGTGATATCTCATTGAGGTTTTGATTTGGATTTCCCTGATGCCGAGTAATGTTGAGCACTTCTTCATGTGTCTGTTGGCCATTTGGATGTCTTCTTTGCAGAAATGTCTGTTCATGTCTTCTACCCCTGTCTTGATTGGATTATTTGTTCTCTGGGTGTTGAGTTTGATAAGTTCTTTATAGATTTTGAATACTAGCCCTTTATCTGATATGTCATTTGCAAATATCTTCTCACATTCTGTCGGTTGTCTTTTGGTTTTGTTGATACGAATCAGATTTTCAACAAGACGTTCTTATTTGAGTTAAATCGTCCACGCTTTATGATAATCATTATTTAAATTATAAAAGAAAATTTGTATCCTTCCTCCAGTTCTCAGACCAGCATCCTTTCATTCCATTGATGGCGAATCAAGTTTATTGTGGTGGTGGTGGTGGTGATTTGTTTGCTTCTTAGTAAAAGATTCATTCCACTAACTCTATGTTTTAAGTGAGTTGATGTGGTAATCACCAAAGTTCTTTGTCTGAAAACATAACCCACTTACTAGACAAGTTATATAAATCTGCGCCTCAGTGATCTTATTAGTAAAACCGGGATAATGTATCAATATAGCAAAGTTAATGTGATAATTAAGTAGTTTATATACTGTGACTATCTTTTCTTGTTTTCCCTCAAAAGCAGAGCCTAAGAATGGAAGGTAGCTGATTCTGGGATGAAATCTTGGGGAACTGAACCAGGAGCCTGGGAAAAATGGATCAGGGAAGAAAAAAGGAGAGCAAATCCAAAGGTATATTATCAAGCTGTTCACCGTGGTGGGAGGTGTGGCTTGATCCCCCTGGGAATCCTTTGAAGACCTATGGAAAATGCAAAATGGCCCATCCAGGGAATATAAGAGTATTCATCAAGGTTGCTCTGTGGAGTGTTAATGCTTCACATAAGATTGTGTATGTATTAGAATATCTGAACAGCTTCCTGAGGAATTCCACACAGCAATTTCAGAAAAGCCTCAAGGCAGGAAGTGAAGAAAATTTAAACTACTTGGAATTTATGAGGAGAGATTTACTAGAGCAGAGAGTGGCCAGGTTGAATATAATGTTGCTTCCAGTAGATTTGATGCTTAGGGATCTATCTTGCCATGAGACAGTAGTGAGGGTATTGCCCAGGGGCATTCCAAATGAACTGCCCTGTCTGGGAGCTGTGCACAGTGGAACACAAATCCAGAATACAGAGCAGCTCCAGGGTGATTTCTACATGGTTAGAAAGAGTGGCTTCTATGAAAGATTCTTAAGATCCAGGACCATGGAGATCATCAACTTCTAAACCTACAATAGTCAGGTTGCCATCTAGCTGGCCTGTAACCCCAGCCAAGAACAAAAACACAAATCAAAATAGTAGTAATAAGCTTATTTTCTTAGCATATAAATTTTAAGCCTTATAAAACACTTTTATTTACATTATCTTCTTTGAAGTTATCAATAATGCTGTGAGAAGGTATGATATTATTTTTCTCATTTTCAGTTAAAGAAACTTGAAGTTTCTAAGTCTTAAGGTCTTAACCAAGGCTTCATTGTCTACATGTGATGATCCGGAATGAGAACTATGGCATGTTTATCCTAATCCCAGCATCTTTCTAAGGTACATTTATTTTAACAAAATTTCCTCCTATCAGTTACTTTGTAAATCCTGACAACCACCCTCCACCTCCATGGCTCAGCCGCCAGCCGAAGTGAACCACTCACTCACTTACCTGAAAGCATAAGTAAACTATGCCATTAGCAAAATTTATTTCCCATTCCATTGCCATTTGGAAAAATTGAGCTCTTACCAAAGATGCCTACTAGATTGGAAGGAAACTTCTTTCAGATGCTGGGTGCCCCCAGACAGTTCCCAATATGAACTGGCTTCTCTATAGAGGGCTGGGAATAACCCAGCTGGGAATAATCAGCAAGGAATGGAAACTCAAGAAAACCACCATTTCTAATAAAACACAGGTGCTGTGACTAATATATATCAGTTCTAAGTAATCTGAACATTTGAACACATGGAACTTTCTTAAATTTATCTTTTCCTATCCATCTCCAAATGTAATGCCACTGAATTTAACTAATTAATAGTAGTAATAATGGTGATTATAATTATACTATCCCTACGACAACTACAAATAATAACTCATGATTATTGAGAACTTACTATGAGCTAAGCAGTGTGTTGAGTGCTCTACTAGTTAGCTGAGTTATTCCCACAATAATCCACATATAGAGAGTACTTGTAGTATCCTCACTTTATAAATCAGGGAACCAAGTTAGAGAAAGGCTGAGTGAGTTTCCCAGGTGACACAGTAAGGAAATGGCTAATTCAGATGTGTTCTAGGGCAGTCTTAGTTGCTATGTTCTACGGCCTGGCTGTCAGACCCAAGTTCTGCAGTCTGGTCTGCAGTTGCAAGCTATCATTGGCTAGGAAACCAAACTTTCACAGATTCCCAAGCACTGGGTATAAGGGTATTAGTAAAGTGAAATACAATACCTCAGAGTAATTCAGAAGTTGGTTAGCATTTGGAGGGGTGTGTGTGTGTGTGTGTGTGTGTGTGTGTGTGTGTGTGCGCGTTTGTGTGTTGAAGGTAAGAGAAGGTGGCATTGCAGAAAGGAAGAAAAGTATAGGGGTAGTTTCTCAGAATTTTTTTTTCCTAGAATTTCAGAGTATACTTATAACTTCTTGTTTTCTCTTTAAACAAATGTGTACACAATTCAATTCCTCATTTCCATGACTGCTATAAAGATCAAAAGTGGCATGTAGTGATTTACTACCTAACCAGAAATTGTCTCGCTGTTTTCAAAGATCAAGGAAGTTTTCAAGGTCAAGGAAGTAATTCCCCTCATGCTGTGGCCCCTGCATTCTGAAGCTCTTTTTCCTGGGTTTTTGCAAAACCATCTCTAGATCCTGGAGTCCCACCTGTGAGAGGCTGTCTGATTGACAAGAAGAGGGCACAGCCTACAGCTCTCCTCCCAGGGAGGTTACTTACCCGGTCAGTTTTCCCTTCAGTCTGAATGCTGGTGTGACTGCGCACCTCATGTTCCTCCTCCAAGTCAGAAACATCCTCCAGTTCCTCCGGGGTCTATAAAAAGAAAGCAAAGTATTGCTGGTGAGAATGCAAAATGGAAAAAAGTCTGGCAGTACTTCAAGAAGAAAGCACAGAGTTACCAATATGACCAAGAAATTCTACTCCTAGGTATATACCCAAGAGAAATGAAAATAAGTGTCCACACAAAAACTTGTAAAAAGAAATGTTCATAGCTGCACCAATCATAATAGCCAAAAAGTGGAAACAACTCAAACATACATCTACTGAGGAATAAACAAAACTCTATAGAATAGAATATTATTTGGCTATAAAAAGAAATGGAGTACTGATACATGCTGTGACATAGGTGAACCTTGAAGATGTTATGATAAGTGAAAGAACTCAATCACAAAAGACCACATGTTGTGTGATTACATTTGTATGAAATGTCTAGAATAGGCAAGACTGTAGAGACAGAAATTTGATTAGTGGTTCTTAAAGGAGGTGGAAGGAGGGAGTGGGCAATGACTGCTTATGGGTATGCAGTTTCCCTTTGGGATACTCACAATGTCCTAGAATTAGATAGTGGTAATGATCGCATGATCATGTGCATATACTAAAGTAACCCAGTTTTACACTTTAAAATGCTGAATGTTAGGGTATATGAATTATATCCCAATAAATTTTGAAAGAAAAAGAAAGCAAAATAATCAGGAGGAAGTATTTTGGGGGTGAATAGCGATTTGGCTATCCCTATGTGGTCATCACAAACCAAGTTGTTCACGTGTGATAAATAGATGGGATAATTCTAATTAAAACTGTATGACATGATATGGCACCAAAAATTACTAAGAATTTAAATTTTCTAGGAAATTAAATAATAAATATTTTAACTTCAGTGTTAGCTAAGCTACTTCTGTTTCTTTTTTTCAGTTTCAGCTTAAACATCTTGTATCTGTGTGGTGTCTGGCTCAGGAAGAGCTGGATGGGGTTGGATTCCTCCGTGAAGCTTTCCCTGACCTCTCCACTTCCACTGTTCTGATGTTCACCAGACTTGATTGCAGTGTTGTTGCTGAATCAAGCAGCCAGTCATTGTTTACCCTGTGATGTAAGGACTGGGTCTGCCCTGCTTAGCGTCATATCATTACAATGAAGTACATCCATACTTTTTGAATGGATGAAGCAAAATTATCAGTGATAGCTGAAAAGAATGTTGGATATGAGCAAAACAAAGCATATCAATGGCAACAGCAAACACTTGTCCTCACCGAACCTCTACTGTGCTTCCATCTTCCGTATTTCAAAATTTTTTTGTTTTATGTTGTAGTATCTAATCTTAATCTTCATCTAATCTTAAGTATCTAATCCAATCTCACTTAATCTCTTCTCCTTAATCTCACTGGGGCAATAATGTAAAGATAGCTGTCATTATTGCAAATCCAAGTAAAAGTACTTAACAAGTCAATCAGAGAAAGACATGTATCATATGACCTCACTGATATGAGGAATTCTTAATCTCAGGAAACAAACTGAGTGTTGCTGGAGCGGTTGGGGGTGGGAGGGATGGGGTGGCTGGGTGATAGACATTGGGTGGGGTATGTGCTACGGTGAGCGCTGTGAATTGTGCAAGACTGTTGAATCACAGATCTGGACCTCTGAAACAAATAATGCAACATATGTTAAGAAAAAAGAAAAAGAAGAAGATAGCAGGAGGGGAAGAATGAAGGGGAGTAAGTCAGAGGGGGAGACGAACCATGAGAGACGATGGACTCTGAAAAACAAACTGAGGGTTCTAGAGGGGAGGAGGGTAGGGGGATGGGTTAGCCTGGTGATGGGTATTAAAGAGGGCACATTCTGCATGGAGCACTGGGTGTTATGCACAAACAATGAATCATGGAACACTACATCAAAAACTAATGATGTAATATATGGTGATTAACATAACAAAAAATTTTTAAAAAAGAGATAACTGAAAAAAAAGTACTTAACAAGAATTAATCTGATATTTGTTTTCATTTAAATTATGTATGATTCATGTAATACAGAGCCTTGGTAAGAAATCCAGAAGTCAAACAGGTTTCATGAAAAGCAACCAAATGTGAAGTGGAAGATCTCTACACCTGGCTGTTAAAAACTGGGCAAGGGCAGGGGTTTCCTTCTCTGTCCAGCCCTGGTTTCCCTTAAACCTTGCTCTGTACACAGGCCCTCTGTTTATTTTCAGAGATGTGGAGAGTTTACCTTCCCTTGGGACAACTCCAACGATGGGAACTTGCCATAATTAGCTCACACTGTGGAGCAAAACTACCTATTTCCTACCCTAACGGCCTCAGATTCGTTCCCATCTCATGGATCTTTAACCAGTATTTTCTTTGCTTTCTAACCCTTGCCCTGAGCATCACTCAGCCCTCTCCATTTATGTCAAGGGACTCCTATTGGATATTAATAGTCCCCCCTCTTGCCAAGGTCTCTGATACATTTGAGTAACTGTTGTGTATGTTTATCTCTACATGCAGCTCCTCTTTGCAGAGACTATGTGCAGCTAGGTTCAGAGGGCAATTTATTCTTTTTCCTTAGGCATTAATAACATGAGTTCATCACTGTGGAATTTCTACACAATCATGTGTTTTATTATTAGCCATTTTTGTGTATTCTTCCCACAGTATTCTTGAGAAAGAATCTTTGCAATTTCCTTCCTTGATACATCACCAGCCCCTGAAACAGCTGAATAAATTCAGTTATCAAATTTCTTTTCTTGGGTCCTGTTGTTTTGCAACAGACGGCTGCCTGGTGTCCCTACTGTGATCTGTTCCTTATAAATGTCTGCTGTTAATTACTTGGATTATACTCTACCATGAAGTGACATATAACTTCATCATTGACTCCAGTATTTTAGTCAACTCAAAATAAAGTGATTTAACAGAAACTGAGAACAACTGCTGCTGTCAGAAGTCACAAGTACCATTTTTGTTGGTGATACTGCAGGAAGAGATAAGCCTACCATTTATGCCCACATCCTTTAGTGTTTTTGTTTTTGTTTTTGTTTTTGTCTTTAACATAAGACTGACCTCTTCTTTTCAGGAAAAAAATCAATGGGGGAGTGTTCAAAACATTTGCTGGCAGCATTTTGCATTCTGTAAGGCAAGCAGTTGGCTGGTATTGCAAAAATAAAAAGCTGAATATACAATGTTATTGTTTAAGTGGAAACTAAGAAAGAAATAGGAGTACTCTAATCACTTTTGAGGTGACATTAACTCCTTCAGGGCTGAAGACAAATAATAACAGAGCAAACACTGTGACAGGGAGGAGGAAGGCAGGTCTACGCTATATTATACACAGCTTGCTTCTATGCATCCAGTAACTTTGGAAGGTGTGTGTTTGTGTGTGTGTGTGTGTGTGTGTGTGTGTGTGTGTGTGTGTGTTTGTGTGTTTAATCAGTTTTCATTCTAGGGGAGGGGATACCAACTGTCTTAGAGCAGTATCATGTAGTGGAAAGACCCAATTATGTTGAGTAATACAGACCTAAATTTGAATTCTGGCCCTCTGATTAGTGATTGTGGGGCTTTGGCATTTTGTGTACCATTTTAAATATTGGTTTCCTCAGAACAAAGTTTGTTTGTTTTTGTGTTTGTTTTTTACTATGTTCAGTTAGTCACTGTATATTACATCATTAGTTTTTGATGTAGTGTTCATTGATTCAGTAGTTACATATAACACCCAGTGCTCATCACAGCATATGCCCTCCTTAATACCCATCACGCTGTTACCCCCTCTCCCCAACCCCTCCCAACTGAAACCCTCAGTTTGTTTCCCAGGGTCCATGAGAACAAAGTTTTAGATAATAATAACTAACCCTGAAGTTTGTGGTGAGGCTCAATTGTACTAAGATGCTTTAAGTAGGAATTGCTTAGCCCATAGATAGCTAGCTGGAATGCAGGAAAAGTTAGTTTGTTTCTATTGCTTTTTTCCTCTTCCTCCACTGTTCTATCTTTCATCCCATCAAAACCCTTTATATTTTTGGATAAAACATTTGTAGAAATTTGGATACCTCCATTTTACTCCAAATTTGTTATTCTTTGTTGATCTGATATTTACTAGCTGCTTCTAGTTACATTCAACCCATTTTGAGTTATCTGTTGTGCTATGCTACACAGGGTTTAATATAATTCCACACATATTGCTTTCTTCTAAAGTCCAAGTAAAGATCTTTTTTGATCTGATTTTACTCATTGCATAAGAGTAAAATTACCCCTTAAGATGGTCCCAGCAAAGACTCACTCTCACATAGATTCTCAGTGATAATGGAAATGACTTCCCCTCTCTGAGCTGGGCTGTCTCTAAACCAAACCAAGAGGAAGATATCCTCCCCCCAGCCCCTGCCCTGGAAAGAGTGTTAATAAACTCAGTCATTACTCATTTATTTCTCATATCAGAATTCAGGAAAAGTATTTCATGTCTTTCTATTTTAACTCTTGCTGTGAAGCCTTTCTTAGGGAGCTCAAAGTGATTTGAAATTAGCTTAGTTTCCTCACTGGTAAAATGGCAAAAATATTACCTAATTCTTAGGGTCATTGTGAGGATAAAATAAGATGATGAACTGGAATATTATTCAGTGACTAGAAAGTACTGAAGTTTAATACTGTTTATGATTATTATAAATTATTATTAATTTTATTATAAGGCCCCACTTTATTTATGCAAAAGAGGCCAGAAAAGATAGAACTTGGAAATATTCAGGTTGAGGTTTTCATATAGAAACTGAAGCTGCAATAAACTATAGTGGTACATTAAACTTCAGGGTCAAAATAAATTGGTGGTTTTAATGTATATATATATACTTACTGAGATAGAAATGACTGCATTTATATTTATATATATATATATATATATATATATATCATTTTTCCCAAGGTACTTAATTATCTCTACAGACCTTATCTCATTCTTTCAGCATTCCTAGTGAGACAGTATGCAGTATTATTATACATAAAAATTCACTAGCACAGACTTTGTAAATGTTTAACATTAAAATTTGTAAGAAAGAAACTTGTGGTCATCGAAGAGAAAAAAAAGGAAAGGAAAAGAGAAAAGAAGAGAAAGAAGAAAAAAACAGAAAAAAAAAAAACAGAAGTCAAACGTAGTCTCGGAATAGGAGTCATGCTTGACATTTTCCTCTCAAATTCAGGTTGAATTCTAAATCCTACATGTGAGTTAGTCGTAAATCATATTTCTCTGACCATCCACCACTGGATCACTAATACAGAGTAACTGCGCCAGCGGTATCAGCAACAGTCTGACACTCAGGGAAGCTGTTAGGAAGGGGGCTATGGGGAGTCTTCTTCCAAAGCAGGCAGTGGGAATAGCATGCTCAGTCAGGTCCTCCTAGCTGAGCTGACAGCACACAATGATTTTGGAATGTCAACGTGAAGAGCCTAGAATTAAAATACATTTTATAAGAGGACTAGATATATTAATACATAATTTCAAATTATAGAAAACTAAGATGGCTTTTTTGCTGAAATCACATACACAGGCACCTTTTCTATTCCTCAAACATGTCCCACTCATCTGCTCATTCCATATCAGGCTCTTTGGCTCTTTGTATCTACTGCTTTCTTGCCTGACATGGCTGGACCCTCCTCCCCATGGGAGCCCAAATGGGCTATCTTCAGCCCTATCCAGTCATCTCTGGTTGGTCTATCTGAAAGTAATCGCTTCCCCTACTTCATTTATTTATTACATTACCCTGTATTTCTTTCTTTAGCTCTCTCGTTATGATTATAACCTGAAATTATATTTTTCTTTTCTTGTTCTTTTTTCTTTTTTTAAGAGGAAGTATGTTTTGGTCTTATCCCATTAGAACATAAATTCCATGAGAATAAGGATGTTGTTTGTTTTGTTTACCACTCTGAGCACCTTGAAACAAAATACACTATATGCTCAATAAAAATATCCTAACTGAATAAAGAGGTAAATGATTTAATGACTAATAAGCTTTGGTATCAATGTCAAAAGAATGTCCAGGAACATTTTTGAGCTATAGGGTAATGTTTAGTTTTTTCCCTTCTGCCTTCAGTAAGTGTTAATTTAATGATTCCTTGCTTAAGGGAAAGTTTGAGGCAAAGATTCCTGGATTTCATTTTTTTTTAAATAAAGACTATGGAAATTAGAAATAATAGATTTTGTGTAGAGAGAGAGATCTTCCATGAGCTCAAAATTCTCAGATTTGGAAGACTAGGAAGATGTCTACATATCCCATTAAAAGCTCAGTATGGATGTAAAAAGACTTCAGAGAAAACATCATCTTCTAAACTCAGACCAGAGTTTCATGTCTTCCCATAAAGTATCATGGAAACAGCAAGTAGTAAACCTGAAGGAGCTACATGGGCTAGGACAATGGGTATTTCATTGGTAACCAATTTGGGAAAATGACAAGTAATTGATGGGTCTTTCTGATGTCTTGATATAGTCTAAGCCTCTAGAAAAGAGTCTCCCAAACTTGGCACTATGGACATCTTGCTCTAAATAATTCTGGTTGCAAAAGACTATCTTGCATATTGTGGGATGTTTAGCACTATCCCTAGCCTCTACCCACTACATGCAGTAGGAAGCCTCCCAAGTTGTAACAATCAAAAGTATCTGTAGACATTTCCAAATGTCCCTCTGCCCCTGCTGTGGGGAGGGGGGAGGAATCACCCTTGTTTGAGACCTACTGATCTAGAACTTTGGTTCACCTGGTCCAACACAAGTGATAGAGGTAAAGGAAAGTTCCAATGACTATGTTTAAATTCCCATGAGCAAAGGTAAAACCAGGTTAACTTAGAGAATATACAAATAAAAAGTCATTTTTTTCTTCTACATCTGAGTTTGTAGACTGAAATTCATACCCCACATAGCATCATTATGGTTACCAGACAGAAGAGGGCACTGTTTATTCATTTTAGTCCCAACCAAACACCTGCAAGACTATCTCAGTAGATTTATGAAAATAAAATTACGAACTTGGTCACCGTTATACTGCCAGCATTTAATGAGCTGCTTTCATTCTGTGTACTTCTTTCAACTTTTATTAGTAATGAAGAAATGATTACCTAAAGATATGCAGAGATAGTCCAAGTTTGATCAGTATTAAAGAGGTTAAAAAAATCAAATTAAGTCATCTCAACTAACATATTTGAGTGTCTATTTTTTTATACATAGAAACAGGCTATTATTCTAGATTCTGGGGACCTTGAGCAAATAAAACATAATCCTTGCCCTCAAGAGAGATAAAGGGTAAGGATATTAAATGGAAATAAAAGATATTCGCTAGAGTTACATGGTTTGAGACTGAGATTGAATAGTAAGACATAGAGAAATTTCCTTAGAAATATCAGGCAGAAGAAGGGAAGGAGTGTAAAGTACCTCTGGTTAACCTGGGAAGACATTTCTTGTATTATCAGAAAGCTGGTGGGGTTGTGCTATTGTGGTAGATTAATGAACTTGAAGTTAGGATACCTGGGTTTTCATTCTAACTTTGTCACCAATTAGTTGTATGTTGTTAGACAAATGTCATAATTTTTCTATGCTTCAGTTTTCTCATCTTTATAATCGGGATGGGAAGTATGTAAAACTTGATATGTTCTGTAAGTCCCTCAAATTTTAAGATTTTATGAGTTCATGCTTAAACTGAAAAAATAACATTAATGTGGATGAAATGTTTCCTCAGTACTAGGAAACCTCAATACTAGAAGAGATCTGGTAAATCCATTGATTCCAGTTGAGCCAAATTCACTCTAATTCATCATAACACTTAGAAATATGGTATTTCTATATTCATCTCCTGAATACATGTATCTGCTCACTCACACAAGGAATGAGAAGGCATCTAGTATTATTATGTTTTATAACTCCAGTGCCTAACAAAATCCTGGCAAAAAGTAGGTACACAATAAATATGGTTTTTAGTGAATTTATACAAGGAAGAAAATAAATAGAGGAGGAAATAAAGAATGATGTAAATAAAGACATATATCTCTATTTGTCATGATAGATCATTGGTAGATTTTCTTCTTATAATCGTTCAAAAAACAATTCAAAATGGCCTCTAGGTACCATTATCATCCCTCTATGTTTCATAAGCCATTTCTTCTTTTCCAATATGCTAAGAATATAACACCATATAAATTATTCCATATGGTGAAACTAAGAAGCCTGGGTGAATATTATATCCCTTAAAGGCTACAACAATTGAAATACAGTTTGACAAAGCTAAGTTGCAGAATATAAAAAAAAAATATGTCTGTAAGAGGAAAGAATACATCTACAGTGTATAAGAGGATATAATTAAACATGTAGTCAAATAAGACAATCTGGACAGATAAATCCTGAACATGTAGAATATTGCTGACAGAGGAGACACAATCTTAGTTGTTCATATATTTTCTATGAAATAAGTTTCTCTGTTAGTTTGCTACTTAAAAACCAATCCAGGCCGGCAAACATCAAATAGTGGATCATAGAAAAGGTCTTATGGTTGAGCCTGGATTATGATGATTATCATAAGGGGTGATCATTACAATCACTTAAATTTATATAAAGACTTTCTGAGGACTCAAGTAATGATAGAATCACACAGGGTAAAGTATATTTTAGCCTTAATCCTTTTTTCTATCAGGAAGCTTGTGGCAGTCATGCCTTTCTTCCAAAGACACCAATGAGGCTAATAATAGTAGAAAAGCACACAGCAAATCAACAAGAGGGTCATAAATGAAAGTGGCATCATCAATATCGTGGTATTTATTCAACCACCAAATGAGCTGGTGATCCAGCTCTAATTCCCAGGACTGCATATCTAATTCAAGGAAACTGTCATAAGAAGTATTCCAGCTTGACGTTTAAATGAAGATATGAAAGACTAATGAAGCCATGAAGAATAGGGTTTGAATGAAACATATTTTTGGAAAGTTCAAGTATGAGAAACATCCCGATTCAGGTCAGGATCCTTGACATTCTTCTTTTGGGAACAGAAAGGTGAGGTAATCATTTTTAATCAAGGTCTTAATATTATTCATTAACAGCACTCTGTTGGGTTATTCAACATTCCTTTTCTCTTTCAATCTTAACAATAAATCTGAAGAGGCAAATGTTACCATTTTAATACCGTAGTTGAGGAAACTGAGCCCTGGAGTTAACAAAACCTATCCAATATTGCACAGTTAATAAACAGCTACCTCAAAGTAGGTCCTGTGCTTATTTTATGAGCCAGCGTGGTAGACACAAATGCATGGTAAATGTGGGAACTGAGTAGTTAAAATTTACAAGTCTAGAAAATAAGTTTCAAACAGCAGGAATATACTGCTTATAGAGCAAGGCAGGCCAGGTATTTAGGGATTGTGATCAGCAGCACACCAGTAGGTCAGTCCTTAATCTCCTCTTCCCTCTGCTGGATATAATTTCTAGACCTCAGTAAACTTGGCATCTGGAGCAAATAGATGATTCAGCCTTTCTTCATTGCTCCACTGCCACCTACCTTGAACCATATATTTTTTTTAGAAACTCAACTAAAAGAAATACTGCTTATTTCTCAGGATGGCACCCTGATTTCAAGTTATACCAAACTTGAGATGAATTCAGTTTTGGTCCCTAGCATGAGCAAAAGTGTGCCAATAAATTTGAAAAAAAAAAAAAAAATGCTCCTGAGTCATTCTTTTTTTTTTTTTCTTATTTTTTTCAAGTTCTATATGAATTAAGCTATACAAATCAGCAAAACGACTAAATGTGTTCTGGACAGAGTTGTGAGTTTATATTCAATTTCCAAATTATGAGCAGAAAACCTAGGGTAAGTATCTTGCCAAAGTTCTTACATTGAGGCAAGAACTGTGGCGGAACATATTATAAAGACTGAGAATCTGGTTCTAAGTCAAATGCTCCCTTTAATAGCTTGTGACCTTGAACAGATACTTCACTTGATGAGAACTCAACTTCTTCAGAAGTAAATGAAAAGGACTGAACTTTGATTTTAAAAATCCCATTCAATTCTATCGTTCACTCTACAAGTCTATCGCAGGTTTGTTTACAATGAACATTGAAACAAATGAATATTTTTTTAAGAAAAATTTGAAGTAGCAAGACACCCTTTTGAAATGCTGCATGCAACTTTAGATCACAAGTCCCTTTTGACTTGTTACCTCTCAAGAGGTTTGAGACAACTTTTTTTAAACTTGTTTTATCCAGGACACATAGGAAGATGGTTCTTCATAGGCAGGGGATGATGATGCCATAAATTACGGCAGTACAATTACTCCCCCTGCTCTGTGGGGGGGAGGTGTGCTGTTGTTGGAAACAATACAACAGTAATGACAAGAGTTGTGGAGGTGGCAGTAATGATGGTGGTGGCAGGAGGAACTGTGAGAGTAGTAACGACAGCCACAGATGACTAACCACCACCCTGACCTTCAACTTTTGGTATGAACACTGCTACCATGAAGACCAGACAAATTCTACTGTATTTGAGTGAGGAAAGTCTCACTTTTCCATCAAACTCTGTGCCAAACAGACTCTCTATATGTGAATTTGTGTTCTTACCCTTAGAATAGACAGCTGACAAGAGGTTATCTAACTGAAAACTTATTAATTTTTCTGTTTCAAAAAAGCTATTCTAAAAATATTAAAATAAGAGTTTCAGAGGGGTGCCTGGGTGGCTCAGTCGGTTAAGTGTCTGACTCTTGATTTCAGCTCAGGTCATGATCTCACGGTTGTGAGATTGAGCCCCGCCTTGGGCTCTGCACTCAGCACGGAGTCTGCTTAAGATTCTCTCTCAACCTCTGCCCCTCCCCTCCCCCACCCCCACTCTCACTCACGTGCGTGTTCTTGCTCTCTCAAAATAAATAAATAAGTAAAAGAGTTTCAGAGAATATCTAATGGTAAAGAAAATGCACTCAATATACTTTTAACTGAATGTAGACATACATATATATTCTAATTATATAAAACATTGCGTATAGGGGCACCTGGGTGGCTCAGTCAGTTAAGCGACTGCCTTCGGCTCAGGTCATGATCCCAGAGTCCTGGGATCGAGTCCCACATCAGGCTTCCCCTTCTCTGTGGGGAGACTGCTTCTCCCTCTGCCTCTGCCTGCCACTCCCCCTGCTTGTGCTCACTCTCTCTCTCTCTTTCTCTGTGTCAAATAAATAAATAAAATCTTTAAAAAAATAAAATAAAATAAAACATTGCATATATATGAGACAGAGAGTTGTGTACTATTATATGCACTTTTTCTTCTTCGTAATTGTTTTATTTTAAAATTTTACAATAAATTACTACCTTTATCATCAGGGGGAAAACAAGTAATAAGTGTTATGAGAAAATCCGCTTCAGGTTGAATGTGCCATTTCAAGGATATGTCAGCATTAAAAAAAAAAAAAAAAGAGCAAGATTGAAAAACTCACTGCAAGGGGAGCTGGCCTGGTTACTTTGCAATAGGTCTATCAACATGGCATGATACTCAAAGCTGATGTGGACACAGACAAAAGCTTTCAATAAGGGAGAGGAAAATTGAAGCATATGTCTTCATTATCAGAGCAAACACTACAGAAGGCTGTGATAGCAGAAACAGAGAAATATCCCATAACTGGCTCCCATGCTATGTCCCCATATTCCATGGTGTCCTTTTTAGCTCTGTGGATGTGTAGGAGCCCTTGTTTCATTATGTCATGTACCACATTTTCAGTGTCTTGGAAACTGGTTTTACAGAGTGTTCCTTTTTTTTTAATATTTTACTTATTTGTCAGAGAGAGAGAGAGAACACAAGCAGGAGGAGCGGCAGGCAGAGAGAGAAGCAGGGTCCCTGCTGAGCAGAGAGCCCGAAGCGGAACTCAATCCCAGGACCCTGGGATCATGACCTGAGCCAAAGGCAGCTGCTTAACCAACTGAGCCACCCAGGAGTTCCTTACAGAGCATTCCTTAACAAAGATCTTGAGGGAAAGGAAAGTTGTGGTTTGATTTCCCAGTAGAGGATATATATATTTAACCTACAGGAAATGTTTTACTTCCAGAAATTTTTAAGGCAGCCAGGTATAATATCAACGGTCCTAACCAAATTCATTTATCTAGATTTGCAAAGTAATCGCAGGCACGGTAATAAAGCAAAAAACTGCCTGGTGTGTTCCAGCCATGGATATTATGTAAGGCAAAGGTGTCCAAACCTGACACTCCTATTTCACTGAACTAAAAAATGGAAAAATATGAAAGAAGTTCCACATTACTGAGGAGATGTTGCTCAGTAAGACAGTAATTCAGATCTATATTAGAGTTTTGTACATATTATTCAGGGTTATTGGATTGAAGTTTGCTTTATGGGACAGGAGAATTCCCTACACTAGTAGAAAAAATAGCTTAAGTTGGCAGCTTATATATAAAATAGAATACTCGAATGCAACAAAACAAATATTTGGACAACCCCTAAGGAAGAATTATACTCTCTATATAAAGGGATTTTTAAGTCCCCAAACTAAAAGGCCTATTTGTAGAGGCAAGTGACTACATCATTATGAAGGTGTCATCAGATATAAGTGGTTGTGAAACTAGCTCATGGCAAATGCACCGTGCTGTTTCTACACAGATCTGTCCTGATCAATGGAATTAGGATGTGTGGTAGAGGCAAACCTAGTAGGGAAATTAGGTTTAAAAAATGTTCACGTGTTCCTCAACAGAATCCAGTTGCTTGACTCCTAGATATTTAACCCAAAGAAATGAAAACATATATTCACACAAAGACTTGCTCACAAATAATCATAGCAGCTAGTTTTGTAATAGCCAACTAATGGATACAGCTCAGATATTCATCAGAGGGCTGATATAACCAACCATATGTCCATTCAGTATGATATTATTCAGCTATGAAAAGGAATGGATTATTGATACAAGTAACATTTATGGATCTCAAAATAATTATGCTTAGTGAAAGAAGCCAAATAAGAGTACTTATGGTATAATTCTATTTATACAACCTTATAGAAATTACAAAGCAACCTACAGGAACAGAAATCAGATTGCTGGTCATTTGGGTCAGGGGGAAGGAATGATTAGATTACAGTTTTAGATTTTGATCTATGTGTTTCTTATCATGATTGTGGTGATAGTTTCCAGTCTATATATGTTTGTCTATAAAACATATCAAATTGTATGCTTTAATATGCACAGTTTATTAGATTCAACTTTACATCCATAATGCAGTCAAAAATTTGCATTTACTTATTCAAATGCCTATCTAGACATATATTACTGAAGTAGCAGTTGTTTGCTTAGCCCAAGACTATAATTATCAGTGGGACTATGCAACCTGAAGTTACATCAGATGAGTCCATGAAAGGAAGAATACTGTAAGTTCATGTTTAATCAATTAATATCTAAACTTTTTTGCTATTTAATAAAATGGATTTCAATTCATAGTGAGGGACCACATATTTAATCAAAATGTTCAATTTTTGTTGTCAATGTTAATTTTAAATGTGAAACTGTTACCAAAAATGAGCTTCAATTAAGGCATCTAATCCATGGGTCATCACACCAGGGGTGCTTAGAGGTGAGAAACAGTACACTTTTAGTAAGAATAATGCCAACTGCATGCTTTTCTGTGTGGACATGAATAGGAAAAGACCACTGATGAGAATGACAATATATTCTAAGAGCAATGTGATTTTTCTGTCACTTAACTTGTTTATAAAATATCAAACCAAGCTTTAAACTTTTTTTTTACTTCATTCAAGGCAATGGTTTTCAAAAAACTTGGTAGTGGAAACCCTTTCTTAAATAAAATTATAGGATGTTAATCTTAACAACAATACAAGGTAATATGAAACTATTCTGACTAAATCATAAAGTTATGAAGCAGATCTCCATGTGCACATGTGTGTGTGCGTATATGTACATGGTTTGAAGCCTAGAGAGTCAGGCTTCTCTCCCGCCCACCTTTAGTTCCCACCAGGAAATAATTCTACCCATGCTGACTATCTAATAATCACAGCTTAGGTACTAGTACACTTTCACTTTGGAGAGCTTAATCCTTGACATGGAAGCAGAAGTTGGTCCATGCTATTTCAGAAAGTTATCATCAAACTTTGGGTTAAATGTGCAGAATTAAAGATAATTATATACCTAGACTTCCTCTTGTATATGACTAATGTGACTATATGTTTAGTTCATTTTAAAACAATCCAATCAAGAAATGGGCAGAAGACACGAACAGACATTTTTCTAAAGAAGACATACAAATGGCCAACAGACACATGAAAAAGTGCTCAACATCGCTCGGCATCAGGGAAATCCAAATCAAACCCTCAATGAGATACCACCTCACACCAGTCAGAATGGCTAAAATTAACAAGTCAAAAAATGACAGATGTTGGCGGGGATGTGGAGAAAGGGGAACCCTCCTCCTACACTGTTGGTGGGAATGCAAGCTGGTGCAGCCACTCTGGAAAACAGTATGGAGGTTCCTCAAACAGTTGAAAATAGAGCTACCATACAATCTAGCAGTTGCACTACTGGGTATTTACCCCAAAGATAGAAATGTAGGGATCCGAAGGGGTATGTGCACCCCAATGTTTATAGCAGCAATGTCCACAATAGCCAAACTGTGGAAAGAGCCAAGATGTCCATCAACAGATGAATGGATAAAGAAGATGTAGTATATATACACAAATGGAATATTATGCAGCCATCAAAAGGAATGAGATCTTGCCATTCGCAACGATGTGGATGGAACTGGAGGGTGTTATGCTGAGTGAAATAAGTCAATCAGAGAAAGACATGTATCATATAACCTCACTGATATGAGGAATTCTTAATCTCAGGAAACAAACTGAGGGTTGCTGGAGTGGTGGGGGTGTGAGAGGGATGGGGTGGCTGGGTGATAGACATTGGGGAGGGTATGTGCTATGGTGAGCACTGTGAATTGTGCAAGACTGTTGAATCACAGATCTGGACCACTGAAACAAATAATGCAATATATGTTAAGAAAAAAAGAAGAAGAAGATAGCAGGAGGGCAAGAATGAAGGGGAGTAAATCAGAGAGGGAGGCAAACCATGAGAGAGGATGGACTCTGAAAAACAAACTGAGAGTTCTAGAGGGGATGGGGGTGGGAGGATGGGTTAGCCTGGTGATGGGTATTAAAGAGGGCACGCTCTGCATGGAGCACTGGGTGTTATGCACAAACAATGAATTATGGAACACTACATCAAAAACTAATGATGTAATGTATGATGATTAACATAACAAAAAAATTTAAAGGGAAAAAAAATAATAACAATCCTCTTTACACCCCCCGCACCGAGAGAGAGAGAGAGAAAAAACACCAAAAAACTTAACATCGTAAAGATACTCAAATATAATATATATAATATACAAATAAAGGAAAATAGAAAATTTTAACTATACTCTATAGAATTTCTTGCTCAGTGGTATTCCTTATGTTGAATAAAGCTTATTAATATAAACTGTAAAAAAACCCCTAACAGTAAAATAATAAAATAGCAATTACAAATGTTCATTGTAATAAATACAGAAGGCATCTACTGTATTTTATCTGCTTTAATGATGTGTCACTTTGTCTTTTATCCAAGTAACTTCCCTTCCGTTATTTCTCCCTTTTATCCCTATTTACCAGAAGTAGTCTTAGATGTCACCAGAACCAAAAAGCCACTCTCTATCTTTAGATGAACAATATTAATTTGTCATCTATTTATAACACTGAAGTTATACAATAAATAAAAATAACAATAACATAGACTATGTATAAACAAACATTTTTTTTTACAGCCCGACCAAAAAGATCCTAAGCACTCTTCAGCTGAACTATTGTTTTATTTTTCAATTCTCATTTTTTATTCTTATCTTCTACCTATTTGAAATAATTCAGTATGCCGATCATTTCTTTTTCTAACATTGTTCTGTCTTAAAAATCCCTTTTCCCTGCAGATCTCATTCCCTGTCCAGAACAAGAAATAATATATGGCCTCTGGAAAGGAGACATTGGTCTAAAATTAGTTTTATAATCGGAGAGACAATATACTTTGGAAACCAGATCCCTGCTATCAGTGTGGCAAGGTGAAATAGTATGCCATATTTTATCTAACAGAATTGACTTTGATTTAATTAATCTCAGTGACTGTGGGGTGTGTATGTATGTGTGTGTATGTGTGACACTATTCTTTTAAAGTTTGAAGGTATCAAACTTTGCTTCTTATTAATATTCAAAAAGAGAACATTTTTAAATAGACATAGTTTACATTCAGAAGATATTCATGGATTATTAACTAGGTATGAAGTGTAGCATGTTTAGGTGTTATGGGACTGTCATCAATCATAGGAAGGCATCATCTTTATGAAACTAATGCAATATAGTCTAAATTCTGTGTACTGAGTTTTGGTCAAAATTTCATGAATATTGAAAAATATTATTCATATTCTCCTATCAACATGCATCTTTATTTGCACAGTGGAAACCTTTTTGGTTTATACAAAATATCCTGTTTGATTTGTTTTGCTAGACTCTACAAGCTGCCCTGTATTACTTTATCACTAATATTTACAAATTGCTTTAGCTACATACTAAAGTTAACAGTAGAGTCAGTACACCTCAAGATTTTCCAGGATCTTGTAGATAATTTTTTTTTATTCCTCATGTTGCTTAAGCATCTTTTGATCCTACTAAGGGATTAGACTGTTAAAATACTGCTTTCATTTTAGACCTCAACTCTGCACTCTTTGTATAATGGAAAAAAAAAAAGAACTCTATTATATATTGAACTTAATAAGGAATAAGTTTAGTGTTTGTGGGCAAGAAGTCAGAATAACTAGCTTCTCCTCCTTGCTCTTTCTTCGTTCATTAATGTTTTATTTAATACGCATTCATTAAAATGCCAGATAATGTGGTAGTTGCTAATTATAGGATGACCAATAAAGAACTGATATTGTATCAAACAGGTTTCCCCATGCAATGGGATAATATCACTTATTTATTCTCTGACTATGGAAAGGTTATTTGGTATTTGGTTTCATGTACCATAAAATAAAGATAGCTATCCCTGCCTTCTTCATGTTTTACACTTTACCTCTTCTTCATCAAGGTGTTATTATGGTCAATCCAGTTGATAGATGTGGATTTAACTCTGTATATACATAATGTAAGCCACACTTTTCATTTTTATATGAAACTAGCTTTATAAAGTCTCTTTTTCAGTTCAGGGCACATAGTAGGTTCTCACTAAAACTTTCTCTTTTTTTCTCTCTTCCCTAAGATTGCAGTAGACCATGCACAACAGAATGAAAAACAAAATGAATTCCAATTCTGATACACCACAGATTAGTTGTGTGTCATTGGGGAAGTATATTAAACTTTAATTTTGATATACCTCTATTATAAGTTTGCTATAAAAAAAGAGTAAACACTCACATAAATATCACTTATCATGTCATTCTACCTAATGTCAAGAAATATTACCCACTATGTCTAACTAATAATGTTCTTGGAATACTAAATAAAGAATATTAGACCAGGTTGTTAGAAGATTTGTCCTGGTTCAACCACTTACTGACTAGGTAATGTTGATTATGTTACTTTAAACTTCTGAAGTCTAGATTCCTCATTCTGTAAAAATGGGACTCATTTCATTATATGTGAAAGGACTGTAAAGTCTCAATGAGTAAGATATATGAAAATTATTAAAGTATGTTATGAATATCAATTGGGGGACAGCTGTAAATATAATTAAGAAATCATTAAGTAGTATCACCTTTTACTTTTACCTAAATTTTGTTTTGTTAGATAATTGAAAACACTGAGAAGAATCAACTCTTAAAGAAGCTAAGTTGGACTCGGAGAAAGTGTGAAATAATTTTTAAAACCTGAAAGTGTCTTCTTTTTAAAAGCCACACTAAAGGTAAAAAAGAAAGTCAGAAGAGAGAGCAAGAGGGCAGCAGAGATCTGAAACGATGTGAGAAATGGTTCAAAATGGGAGGAATTGCAAATGTTTGTAGTTACCTTAATCAAATGAAACTATATACCAGAAGCTGCAAAATAACCCAGGTGAGAAGGATAGTGGCTTTCATACATTTTGTGTTTCTCTCTATGGAGTACATTTTCCACATAAAAGTTCACTCAGGTATCCTATATACATGATGTGACTGGAGATATCATTCAACTAGAAAACCAGATGCTCTACCCACTCAAGGCCTCTGTGACCAACACAGAGGCCTGTAATTTATTTTTTTTGGAAGATTCAGTAAAACACAGTAGCTCAAGAAGTAGAGGTCAACAGTTAAAATTATGTCAAGTTTCTTAATTAAACAAAGATCTTTATTAATTAGTCTTTGGCCTAATTTTGCTAATGCATAGTTAAACAGTGGACATTAAAAATCAATAAATTTTATTGCTTATAATTCTCTACACCCAATTTAAAACAGTGCTCAATGTAGCTAGATAGGGGCCTTCTTTCATTCAACCCTCTATGACTTAAAAGCAAAAAACAAAAAAACCTCTCTAAAGTTCTGTGTGTGTGTGTTTGTGTTTAAGATTTTATTTATTCATTTGAGAGAGAGAGCACAAGCTGGAGGGGGGGAGGGCAGGGGGAGAGGGAGAAGCAGAGTCCCCACTGAGGGATCCCCACGTGGGGCTGGATTCCAGGGTCTTGGGATCATGACCTGAGTCGAAAGCAGACGCTTAACCAACTGAGCCACCCAGGTGCCCCGCAATTTTGTCTTTTTAAAGACATGTTTGTAACTTTAGCTCAAGATCCAGAATAATTATTTTTTTTTATTTTTTTTTATTTTTTTTAAAGAATTTATTTATTTATTTGACAGAGAGACACAGCGAGAGAGAGAGAACACAAGCAGGGGGAGTGGGAGAGGGAGAAGCAGGCTTCCCATGGAGCAAGGAACCCGATGTGGGGCTCGATCCCAGGACCCTGGGATCATCACCTGAGCCGAAGGCAGCCGCTTAACCAACTGAGCCACCCAGGCACCCCCAGAATAATTATTTTAGTTACTATTTATTGAGCAAGGACTGTGGATTAGGAACCTGACAGTTCCCTTTACCCGTATTATCTCACTTAATACCCCAAACTACATTATGACATAATAATTTTTATTTTACAAGTAAGAGCATCAATTTTAAATAAGGAATACATTTGATCAATGATATAATGGTTGCTAAAATCTATAATGGCTGAAGAAAAGCTATTTCCATGTGGTCAAAGGTTTGTATTTTGTTAAAGCAGAGAAAACAAAAATAATTTACGATAATTCTTTATGTAATTTGTCCATTTGACGATCATAAGCCTCATTTTCAGGACTGACGGGCAATGATTAGACATCTGGATCTTTATACATTACTCTCTCTGAATGAAAGTTACTTAATCTTCATTTTTTCAGGATTTCAGATTCCTGCACTAAAGGACCAGGGAAGCCAAAGATCTCCCAGGCTTTCTGGTCAGATTGTCTGCCTCTGCCCTTTGTGATTTTCTCCTGCCGACTGAATGAAGGAAATTCTAAAATCTGACAGATTAGCAATGAAATCTTTTATACTATTTCTTGAGATTCATCTCAGATTTATGGCTGCACACTTAGAGATACCATGATGCAGAAATGTTGGGAAGAAATAAAACTGTATTTTCCCCTTTCTGACTTTAGTGGAGTACAATTTCCATTTATTTACAATGTATTTCCTCACACAATATGTTCCTCACACAGAAGGCTATAAATCTGGAAATATTTATAGGCAAGACTACCCCTGATGCCATTTATACCTTGCTGGCATTTTGTCCAGCTCCTGAGAGCCACTCATATCTCATATGAATGGCTTACAATATGTACGGACTTAGATTTTCCTCTGTTAAATGAAAGGTCCTTTGACTACAGTACTCTTAGTTTGATTTATTATTAATAACATAAACCTGCTAATGAGTTAAGAGAAAATCTTCATATGAGTGTTCAGAGTTTCCCAACTCTAGGTTTATAAGCTTTACAAGTCAGTTTTAAATTTGGGGAGTGAGAGGTTTTCCCACCTTTTCCTATCTATTTCTATAAAAGTATTCAATACATGTAAATTATAATATTTTTCATATTACAACAGAGAAGCACAATTGTTCTTCCCAGTGTGGTCACATGTTTGTCAAGCAAAGGGCATGGGCACTGCAAACATTGCACAGCTCTGGGTGGGACACCAAGGCAGGAGGGCCCAGTCTTGAATCATCCTTGAGAATGTTTGGATCAGACTAGGATGGAATATCCTGGGTTGAACTCCAGGAAAGGGGCTTTTTCTTAGTAATTTAGTGAGGGGCCAGGACAGTCCCTGGGATATGTTACACAGGGGTTTTGTGGTTCTGAAAATGGCCTTACTAGTGAAATACAAGGATCTTGTAATTGCATGCCAGATAACAATGCTTAAAGCAGCTGCAGATCTTCAGGAGAAGGTAAGGTTTTGAGCAGTCACTCCTTTGTGTGCAGGGTACAAACCAGTATCCCCGCTAACTCACTGCCAGGATGACAGAGAGACCCTAGAAGTTCTAAAGAGAGAGACCCTGTTTGTTACTCCTAATCCTTCAAAATTTCACACCAAAAGCAGAGAGCTAGAAGAAGTGTGATTCTTATTTAGTTAAACTCCCTTCTCCTTCTAATCATTTCCAGAGAAGTATAGTAAGAATCAATGAATTCTAAGAAAGAAATTAATTTTTTAGACACATTTCAAGGGTGTGAATAATCCAAAGGCAAAACAGAGAAATAAAGATAAAAATCTAGTCTCCAGACATTCTATAATACTCATGAGGCACCCTAAGAACACAGATATATGCCACAATTTCTATAAAATACTCTTTTTAAGCCATTTAAGCTTAATTCGTAATACCATTAGGCATTGAGGTTCTATTTTTTTCTTCATGTATTTGTCCCTTTCTAGCAATAAAATGACCCATTGTTGTCACTGCGAACAACAATCCTGAGTAGCCATTTAAGAACAATCTGTACTACTCTGCAAATCCCACACTGCATGGTTTAAACAGAAATGTGACCAACACATTTTCTTGAACTCCAATGTAAATGACTGTAAATTAATATTTTCAACAATTGATTATAACAGAAGTAAAGGTTGACCATTCAGTATCTTGTGTAGTTGATGGACAGTATCTTCTCTCTTAGATTATGCTTCTTGTTTTTTTATTTTAAGGGAATTTGTTATTGTTGCTGCTGGTGGTGGTGATGGTAGTTGAAGACCAGAAAGGGTTAGGGGAGATGATAATCTAAGAGCATTTAGATAGAAAATTTTAAGAGAAGGCTTTTACTTGCAGTATAGTTTTCTTAATAGTAATTAGTTTAAAATTAGTTTAAAATTTCAGGAATTCATGAGATTATAAATTCACACTAAGGAACACTGATATTGATACAAAGAATAGAAAAGAGATGACTCCCTAGAATTTGAGACTTTTTTTTAAAAGGTACCCTCAGTTAAAATATGAAATCAATGCATACTTGCTAGGATAAGAGACATAGGAAATCATCAATTATGAAGAAAATATTAAGCCTATGACAAATTTAGCTTAGTTTGACTCAAACATATATAAAATAAGATCATAAGGGATGAATTATAGTATTCATCAAATATAGATTAAAGTTTTATTTTTTTCTAGCACTCCAATAGATTGATTATGCAACCCTTAGGAAACCATTTATTTATTTCAGAGTGATATAATGTCTAAAGAAAATAATGTCAGACATAGGAGGAATTGTTCTAAAACTGAATTTAGGGAGTCACACACAAAAAAAGTCATCTATAGCCATCCATTCCCATTCAAGTACTACCTAGAAGTTGACAGCATTGTGTATTTTAAGGCAGATGTTTCCTTTTAGAGAAGATAGATGCTCTAGTTATTAAAGCTGATATAATAAATAAAATCCACATATAATCAACTGTTCTTAATGTGATTCTATTTTCATCAAACAATCTTCTCATAATTTGGCTTCCTGTGTAATTTTCCTATGATTGGAAAACATATAGGTGAAACATGTGAATCAATAAGTCTCCTTAAGAGTTACATCTTTTATTATAAATTAAAATGCACAATCATGGTTTATATCCTTTATTTTCCAAGAAATTTAATTATCATGACTCAGTATTCATTAGCTAAAGCAATGTCTAACAACAGATGAACAAAGATGATTTATTTTTCTGAATGTACAAAATTCTGTCTCTTGAAAAAATTTCAACCACATAACCTTCCTTTTGACAATGTCGTGAAATTGTCCTGTGATTTCTTTTAGATATTTATGAACTACACCATAGGAGATAAGTTATTTTTTAATAATACAGTATAATGAACATCTTGTTCATGCAACTGTCTAGGTACTTAGCTCTCCCTACCAAAGCCTGTCAGTGCTTATTTAGAATTGTGCTCTGTTTAATAAACATCATATATACAATCTAACAACCCCTAAATAGTTATCAGTTTATCAAATTATTGAGAAGTGTGGGGAAAAATATATGTTGCTTATCCATATATACAGTCATTGGTAGCATTATCTCCATATTACAGAATCCCAAGAAGCTGAAAATCAGAGAGTTTATCCCATCTTATTCTGCTAAGAATGGTAGAGCCAGTTTTGAGGCAGGATTTATACAGGATCTGTCTGACTCCAACATGGAACTCTTTTTATGACACTGTAACAGTAACTCAACAACCATAAAATGATACATTTCAAAGACATTTTAAGGATTAAGGATCTGACAATGTGCAACACTTTTTTTGTACTATTTTCCTCACTCAATTCTAATTTTATAGATAGTAATGGCAGAAATTGCTTAGAAAAAAAAGAAGAATATAGAAATAATAAATGAAACTAGTATATGGAAAGAAAAAGTGAATTACAGAGGAGGGAAAGTTAGAATCGTTTTTTTAAGATGGTGAAGCCATCTTGCAATCTGAACATAGAAAGCCAAGTGAAGCAGTAAAACTACCTTAATTTCTGATGATGTAATATACTATATTTTGTATACTTTTATTTAGAAAATATTTTAAAACATAAATGCTCATCTTTTCCCTACTAGAATACATCACCATCAGTGTTACAGAACTCATTGGTAAAAATATAAGTCCTTTAACAGGCATATGCTATCCCAAAAACTGGAATATATATGCATTATTGATTGAAATATGCTTACAGTATCAAAAACTATGGAGTTATTTCAGTATTTCTAAAGCTTGCTATTAAGATATGGAGCAATAACTGCTGAAATACAAGGGAAGGTATACATTTTTCATTAAAACCATTTTTTAAATTTTGTTCAGAGAGCTAACAGGTCTATATATATGTACATATATATCTATATATTTGTTGTTGGTGTTAAGTAGGCTCTACACCCAATTTGGGGCTCACACTCGTGACCTGGAGATTAAGTGTCACACGCTCTACCAACTGAGCCAGCCAGACGCCCCTAATATGTCCATATTTTTGTTTGCTTGTTTACTTGTTTCTGAAAAGTTTAAAATGGGCCCCAGGAAAAGAACTTACAGCACAGATAAAACTGTCACTTTTTGATTTGGTAGTTAAATATATCATCCCTCTGTCTATTAAGCACAGTAGTTCTGTCACAAATCTTGTTTCTACTTACAATTAATTAAGCAAAACTAAAATGTTTAAAGCTACTACAAATCAAATTTAATTTAAATGCCTACAATAATTTAAACAAAGATAAATGGAATGGCTTTCTTATGCTTCATTACTTCCCTTAATTCCTTTTAAAACACTTCCATAGGAAAAGTTCTGAGGATGGGAAAAGAAAGGTTGACCACTGGGATCCCAATTAAACTACCAAACCAATAATTTAACCCCCAGGTGGTTCCAGAACCCGGTCTTCCCACTTTCTCCATTTCCTTTGTCACCTCAATATTTTGATGTGAATTTTTAAAATACGTATGGTACAATTGTTACAGTCTGATTTATATTGAACTTTAAACCATATGTCAGTTCTAATGTAGAAATGTAATCTTGATTTAGGTGTCTAATTTAAAAGATGGTTAAATTGTAAATTAATTTCTTACAAGTTTAAAATATGTCTTACAGTATGTTCCTAGATTGTACTGGTTTACCCCCATGAGACATTTGGATGCATATAAAATAATTCTATACCCCGATAAAAATCCTATTTTTAAGGCAATTTATTTTTGTTCTTTCATGATTTTACTGCATTTTATTCCATTACTGTGACTTTTTAAAATAGAACGTTCCTAAAAGTTCTTCTTACAGTTTGCTGATAGAGCTGAGGCAAAATGGAATTTATTACAACAAGTCCACGCAATTTTAAAAATCAAGATCATATCACACTAATGTTTATGGCTTATTTCCATGGTTATACAAGGAAATATTTTTTCAGTCAATTATACAACTTTATACAGGATTTATTTATTGCTTACTTTATTTCATGTTTTTGTTTTTTTATCCAGGTAAACAAAATAAAATACATTCCTGAATTCTGAAAATATTGGAATTTATTTGTTCCTTTAGCCTAGAATATCTTATGAAAGGAAAATATGTTGTTGGTTGGCTTTTAATTTAATTATTTAATAGATAATCAAATAACTTAGCAACTGAAACTACATCGAACAATATACACAGGGAAGTCTCACTACCACTATTGACACACTCCCAGTCTCCCTCACACACATACTTTTAGTGAATTCTATTTCTTAGTTTATTTTTCTAGTATTTCTTTTAGGAAAGACAAGAATGTATATACGTGCCATTTCCCCACTATTTGACCAGAAGGTCAAAACACACTGTTTTCTTCCTTGCTTTTTTTACTTACTAATATATCCTTGTGAACAACTCATATCAGTCCTTAGGTATTGTCTTCATTTATAAAGGAGAACCTTTCTACTATTCGGTATTTACTGGTCATTAACAGGAATAAAATGTTAGCTTTTTAGGCTTCTATCTGCAGTGTATCCATATGCTGTTCAAAATCTAACATCTATAACTGAATTATTTTACTTAGCATTATACCCTCTAGATCCATCCATGTTGTTGCAAATGGCAAGATTGCATTCTTTTTTATGATTGAGTAATATTCCATTGTGTACATATACCACATGTTCTTTATCCATTCATCTGTAGATGGAAAGCTGGGTCACTTCCATATCCTGGCTATTATAAATACTGTTTCAATAAAACAAAGAGTATATAATTTCACAAATTTGTGGAATTTAAGAAACAAAACAAATGAACAAAGAAAAAAACAGACAAACAAAACAAGAGACTTAAATACAGAGGACAAACTGGTGATTGAGACGGGGAGGTGGGTGGGGGGACGGGTGAAATAGGTGAAGGTAATTAAGGGTACACTTATCACAATGAGCACTGAGTAATGTATAGAATTGGTGAATCAGGGGCATTTGGGTGGTGCAGTAGATTAAGTGTCTGACTCTTGGTGTGGCTCAGGTTGTGATCTCAGGATCCTGATCTCAGGGTAGTGAGATCGAGCCTCCCATCAGGCTCTGTGCTCAGCGTGGAGTCTGCTTAAGTTCCTCTCTCCCTCTGCCCCACCCCCCAGCACTCTTTCTTTAAAATAAATAAATCTTTTTTGAAAAATTGTTGAATCTTATGTTGTACACTTGAAACTAACATAACAGTATATTAATTTTACTTGAATTAAAAAAAAAATCTAGGGGCACCTGGGTGGCTCAGTCAGTTGAGTGTCTGCTTTTGGCTCAGGTCATGATCCCAGGGTCCTGGGATCGAGCCCCATGTTGGGCTCCTTCCTCAGTGGGGAGCCTGCTTCTCCCTCTCCCTCTGCCTGCTGCTCCACCTGCTTGTGCCCTTCCTCTATCTCTGTCAAATAAATAAATAAAATCTTTAAAAAAAAATCTAACATCTGTAAGTTGTGTTCTACAGCTCTAGCATCTGGCTTCTCCTTCAAAGGCCATTTTTCCACACAAAGACAAGGAGGAATATAGATTAGCACCACGCTGTGTAAAGCTAAACTAGGGTGGATCTGGGAAAACCTATAGATATGGAAGCAGCAGAAAGGACATGACCCTGAAGGTGCCATTATGCCACAGGGAGGTCTGCTTTGGCTGGGTGGGCATAGTTGCCTTGTACATACCCCTAAAAGGGGTCCAGGAAAGAACCCCTGATCCTGAGATGTCTCGATATACTATTTACAGAAAAAATGAGGCAGGTGTTCTCAAATCACTATGGGAAAATAGGTACTTCTTGGTGGAGGAAATGGTCTGGTCTTGTAGAAAGAGGTAACCTCTGGGTCTCAATGGCTCTTATCAGCAGGTTTTTTTCATTGTGCTAACTCAGATCGCCTGAGCCAGTTTATTGCTAAACTCTTAAAAGGGGGAAGGGAAAGAGCCTTCATGGCCATCTGAGTTCATCTCTATTCATGGAGTGTTTTTATTTTTTCATAAGCATTACTGCTTATTCATAGACATGTAAAGAAATAGAGTCACGGGGCACCTGGGTGGCTCAGTCGTTAAGCATCTGCCTTTGGCTCAGGTCATGATCCCAGCGTCCTGGGCTCAAGCCCCGCATCGGGCTCTCTGCTCTGCAGGGAGCCTGCTTCTCCCTCTTCCTGCCTCTCTCGCTGCCTCTCTGTCAGATAAATAAATAAAATCTTTAAAAAAAAAGAAATATAGTCAAAATGAGATGTGGATGTTGCATTATCAGCTAAATTCACTCACTAACTAGCTCTTTCTTGTATCTCAGCCTTAAGAGATTCAAGTATGAGTCTTAGTAAAATTCAAAACACTGGCCCTTCCAGGTAATTTGCAAATATTTGAAACCAGTTAGACCAGGAGCAGCAACAGCCTCTACTGAATAAAATAAAGCAGTATAAACCCAAAATAATAAAAGGAAATAGGCCCACTTCAGAAGAATACCATCTGATTTACATTGAATAATAAGCACTCTAGTGGACAGGAAGGACACCAAAGTTTCATGTAGGTGTTTATTAAGCCTCTCCCACTCTCTTGACACCACTTAGAAACTAATGGGATATTAGCTGGAATATAGTCATGGAGAAGATTATAGACACTAGGAAAGACAAAAAGCACACAGTTAATAAATCACATTAGAATTGTTTTTAACCAGTACATAGAAAAATATTAGCGCTTAGGAAATTGATGGAGGTAGAAGCACTAAAGGAGAGCATTATGGAAGTAATGTCACAGCTTTTCCTACAAAATTTACAGATTTTGACAGAATGGAAAGTCAACAAGGTATGCTCTTGTTCTAAGAATATAAACCCTCTTCTAAAGAGAGTTATTATTGGAAGTTAGAATGTTTTTGTTGTTGTGTTGCTTTATGTTTTTATTATTCAATTTGCATCTCCCTTGATAATATTTGGTATGGGAAAAAGTGCCATTCCCATAATGTTTATAGCATTAACCTTAAAAATAAAAAGGAATGGGGCACCTGGGTGGCACAGTTGGTTAAGCATCTGACTCTTGGTTTTGGTTCAGGTCATGATCTCAGGGTTGTGAGATCAAGCCCTGCATCGAGCTCCACACTCAGCATGGAGTCTGCTGGAGAGACTCTCTTCCTCTGTCCCTCTGCCCCTCCTCCCTCCTCTCTCTCTCTCTCTCTCTAAAATAAATAAACAAATCTTTAAAAAAATAGAAAGGAATAGTTCTCACCTAAATATTAAGAAATTATATCTATAGTACTGTACTAGGAATATTATGATTCAAGGATGATCATTTTATCAAATATAAACACTCGATATTATTCATTAAAAATTTCCATTATTAGATTTTTAAAGTACAACTATAATTCATGTTTGTAACAAGTGAAATTTTACAAAGAAAAAGTTACTATTTTTACCACTTGTCCTCTTTTCCCAGCTGAAGTAATCAGCATGTAACATAGCTTTCTCATTTTATCCAGGTGTTTTATGTACCTGTAATATCATGTCTCTCTCTGTAGAAAACAGGTTTAGCTCTCACTCTTTTTAAAGTTTACATTATAGTCCATACAATGATTGTACCATGGTATTTCAGACTCAGGCTCCTGAGGGATATTCAGGTTGTTTTCAGTTTCATTTTACTTTGGTAATTTATTTAACACTAGAAAAAATATCTTTTTTTTTTAATTTTTTATTGTTATGTTAATCACTATATTACATCATTAGTTTTTGGTGCAGTGTTCCATGATTCATTGTTTGTTCATAACACCCAGTGCTCCATGCAGAACGTGCCCTCCTCAATACCCATCACCAGGCTAACCCATCCCCCTACCCCCCTCCCCTCTAGAACCCTCAGTTTGTTTTTCAGAGTCCATCATCTCTCATGGTTCATCTCCCCCTCTGACATACTCCCCTAGAAAAAATATCTTTTAATGTTACTTTTTACTTCTATAAAGTATGTTCAAAAATGGAATTCTGACCGAATTCCAACAATACATTAAAAAAGTCACTCAACATGATCAAGTGGGATTTATTCCCAGGATGCAGGTGGCTCAATATTTGTAAATCAATGTGATACATCACATCAATAAGAGAGAGGATAAAAACCACTGTGACCATGTCAATAGATGCAGAAAAATCACTTCACAAAGTACAATATCTGTTCATAATAAAAACCCTCAACAAAATAGGTTTGGAGGGAACATATCTCAACATAATAAAGGGCATATATGAAAAACCCACAGCTAACAGCATCCTTAATGGGGAAAAACTGAGAGCTTTCCCCTAAGGTAAGGATGCCCACTCTCACCACTCAACATAGTATGACAATTTCTAGCCACGACAATCAGACAAGAAAATGGAGTTAAAAGGCATTCAAATTGGTAAGGAAGAAGTAAGACTTTCACTATTTCAGATGACATGTTAATATATAGAGAGAAATCCTAAAGACTCTACCAAAAAACTATTAGAGCTGATGAATGAATTCAGTAAAGTCGCAGCATACAAAATCAGTGTAGAGAAATCTATACATTTCTATACACTAATAATGAAGCAGCAGAAGGAGAAATTAAGAAAACAGCCCCATTTACAACTGCACCAAAGAGTAAAATACCTAGGAACAAACCTAAACACAGAAGTGAAAGACCTGTACCCTGAAAATTATAAAACATTGATGAAAAAAATTAAGGACAATAAAAACACATGGAAAGACATTCCATATGCATGGATTGGAAAGAATAAATATTGTTAAAATGTCCATACTACCCAAAGCAATCTACACATTTAATGTAATCCCTATCAAAATACCAACAACATTTTTCACAGACCTTGGACAAATGATCCTTGAATTTGTATGGAACCACAAAAGACTCCAAATAGCCAAAGAAATCTTGAAAAAGAAAAACCAAGCTGGAAGTATCACAATTTCAGATTTCAAGTTATATTACAAAGCTATAGTAATCAAAACTGTATAGTACTGGCACAAAAATAAACACATAGATCAACGGAATAGGAGAGAACCCAGAAACAAACCCATGATCAAATGGTCAATTAATCTTTGACAAAGAAGGCAAGAGTATGCAATGGGAAAAAGATAATCTCTTCAACAAATGGTGTTGGGAAAACTGGACAGCTACATGCCACGCAAAAGAATGAAACTGGACCACTCCCTTACAGCATACATAAAAAGAAGCTCAGAATGGATTAAGGATCTAAGTGTGAGACCTGAAACCATAAAAATCTTAGAAGAGAGCACAGGCAGTAATTTCTCTGGTATCGGCCATAACATCTTTCTAGGTATGTCTCCTGAAACAAGGGAAACAAAATTAAAAATAAACTATTGGGACTACATCAGAATAAAAGTCTTCACAGCAAAGGAAACAAGCAACAAAAAGAACTTACACAACTCAAAGCCTAGAAAACAAATAATCCAATTAAAATACTGGCAGAAGACATGAACAGACATTTCTCCAAAGAAGACATACAAATGACCAACAGACACATGAAAAGATATTCAACATCATTAATTAATCAGGGAAATGCAAATCAAAACTACAATGAGATATCACCTCAAACCTGTTAGAATGGCTAAAATAAAAAACACAAAAGACAACAGATTTTCGCGAGGATGTGGAGAAAAAGGAATTCTCATGTACTGTTGGTGGGAATGAAATCTGGTGCAGCCACTGTGGAAAATAGTGTGGAGGACCCTCAAAAATTTAAAAAATAGAACCACCCTATGATCCAGTAATCACACTACTGGGTATTTACCCAAAAAATACAAAAACACTAATGCAAGGGATACATGTACCCCTATGTTTATTGCAGCATTATTTACAAGTGTCCATTGATAGATGAATGGATAAAGAAAATGTGGTCTACATAGACAATAGAATATTATTCAGTCATAAAAAACGAATGAAATCTTGCCATTTGCAACAATATAGATGGAGTTAGAGAGTAAATGCTAAGCCGAATAAGCCAGTCAGAGAAAGAAAATACCATATGATGTGGAATTTAAGAAACAAAACAAATGAAGGGGAAAAAATAGAGACAAACCAAGAAATAGACTTAACTATAGAGAACAAACTGGTTACCAGAAAGGAGGTGGGTGGAAGGATGGATGAAATAGGTGAAGAGGATTAAGAGTACACTCATCATGGTGAGCACTGAGTAATGTATAGAACTGGTGAATCAGTGCATTGTACACCTGAAACTAAAATATAACACTGTTATGTTAATGTATTAGAATAAAAATAAAAATGAAAATTTTTAAAAAGTGGAATTCTGAGTTAAATTTTAAATAGAAACTGCTGGCTTATTTTCTGTAAAAATCTACATTTACATATACTCAATAACAGGATACTATCACTTTCTCCCCATTTTTGTTCATCTAAGTGGTGATACAATGCAACCCATTGTTGTTTTATTTCATACATCCCTGATCATAAATGAAGTGTCAAGTCATATCTTTATTGTCCCAAAGTTTTTCCTTTTCTGTAATAAACTATTTTTCGAATGAGTTGCTTTTTTTCTTATTCTTTTTAGGAGCTCTTCATATATTAATGATATTAATGCCTTCTCATTTATAATGAAAACATTTTTTCTAGTCAAGATTTTGTACTCTGTTTATGGTATATTGTGGCCTATATTTTTTATTTATGTTTTTGTGTAATCAAACACATCTAATTTTCCCTGTCTCTTATTTTCCTGCCTTGGTTAAGAGAAGCTTACCACAATAATGTTACACAAATAGTACCTCCTAGTTTTACATATAAGTTTAAAATTAATCCAATAAGTTAAAAATTAATAGCTTTGAACAATGTGGGGGTTAGGGGCACCAAAACCCCTGTGCAGTTGAAAATCCATATATAACTTTTGACTCCCCCAAAACTTAACTACTAATAGTAGTTAAGTGATAACATAAACAGTTGATTAACACATGTTCTGTATGTTACATGCATTATATACTGTATTCTTATAATAAACTAGAGAAAAAAACATTATTAAGAAAATCATAAGGAAGAAAAAATACATTTACAGTGCTGTACTGTATTTATTGAAAAAAAAAATCCATATATAAGTGGACCTGCAGAATTTAAATCTATGTTGTTCTAGGGCCAATTATATATGTAAATGTACATTTGGATTTTTAATCCATTTAAAAATTATGTTTTAATATGATGAAAAGTAGCTGTCAGTTTTGTTTTTGTTTTCCTTGTAAATATCCAGTTAGGCTAGCCACATTTATTAACTAGTCACTTTATCCACTAAATTGAATCAAATTATTTTTGGTATCTGTTATATAATCATATGTTTCCCTCCTTTATTTTTTTATTTTATTATGTTATGTTAATCACCATACATTACATCATTAGTTTTTGATGTAGTGTTCCATGATTCATTGTTTGCATATAACACCCAGTAATTTGTTTAAATATACCACTAGTTTTTCCTAATATACAACCATCCTCACACTTTTGAAATAAAGTATACTAGATGACAAATAATATTCTTATTTCAGTGTTAAATATAATGTACTTTTACTTCATTTACAATGTTGGCATCTTTAGTTATAAGGGAAACTGGTTTATAGTTTTCATTTTTATACATTTTTCACCAGATTATTAATATTCAGAATATTTATAAAACAAAATAAATTGATTGTTTTCTATTCTCATAGTCCTGCACTTTATAATACATTTTACCTAATGTTAAAGAAAAACACATAAAAATATCACGGCCTTGTATTTATAAGGGTAAATCTTTAATATATTTTTCAAACTTTAAGAGTTTTTTCCTCTTCTTCATACTTCACATTTTTTGAGTGAATATTGAATAACATTATTTTCTCATAATCTTTCTAACCCATATGTAGCTTATTTTGGCTTTCTTCTGTTTGCCCTAATGATGTTTGCACAATTACATATTTACTAAACTTTTAAAACATAATTCATAATTTAATTCCATTCATCCTTGATAGCTCAGTCTTCCTAATTCCTTTATTATGATTGCATATTTTTGTTTGCTTCTGATCTAATTTCTTATGATATAAGCTTATTTTTGACACTTTTAATGAGGTATAATGTCATTCCATACAATTCACCATTATAAGTGTACAATAATTTCAAATAAATTCATAGGGTTGTACAACCATCACAATCTGGTTCTGGAACACTTCTATCACTCCCCAAATTCCATCAAAACCATTTGGAATTAATCCCAACTCCCAATCCCAGATCCAGTTAAATACTGATTTGCTTTCTCTATATGTAAATTTGTCTTCTGAATGTTTCATATAAATGGAATCCTACAATGCATAGTATTTGCTGTCTGGTTTCTTTCATTTAGCATGTTTTTGAGGTTCATCCATGTTGCAACCTGTATCAGAATTCTATTCCTTTTGGAACTAGAGGGTATTATGCTTAGAGAAATAAGTCAATCAGAGAAAGACAAGTATCATATGATCTCACTGATATGAGGAATTTGAGAAACAAGACAGAGGATCATAGGAGAAGGGAGGGAAAAATGAAATAAGATGAAACCAGAGAGGGAGACAAACCATGAGAGACAATCTCAGGAAACAAACTGAGGGTTGCTGGAATGGAGGGGGGTGGGAGAGATGGGGTGGCTGGGTGATGGACCTTGGGGAGGGTATGTACTATGGTGAGTGCTGTGAATTGTGTAAGACTGATGAGTCACAGACCTGTACCCCTGAAACAAATAATACATTATATGTTAATTAAATATATATATAAAAGAATTCTATTCCTTTAATTGCTGAATAATGTTCCATTATTTGAATATACTACATTTGTTTATCCATACACCAATTAATAGATATTTGATTTTTTTCAACTATGATGGATAATGCTGCCATGTACATTTATATATAAGCCTTTGTGTTGGCATATGTTTTCATTTCTCTGGGATCGATAACAAGGAATGGAATTGCTGGGTTTATGGTAAGTTGATGTTTAAGTTTTTAAGAAACTGTGAAATTGTTATTCAAAGTAGCTCTATCATTTTAAATTCCCAAAAGTAATGTATGAAGGTCCAGTTTCTCTACTTCCTCCCCAAACATTTGGCATTGTCTGTCTTTTACCTATAACCATTTTAGTAAGTGAATAATGATATCTCATTATGATTTTAATTTGATTTTTCTAGTGACTAATGATGTTGAGCACCCTTTTATGCGCTTCTCATTGGTATATTTGTTGGTGGAATGTCCATTAAAGTACTTGACTATTTTTTTATATTGGACTGTTGGTGTTCTTGTTATTAAATTATGAGTTCTTTTTTTTTCTAGGTGCAATTCCTTTAACAGATATGCGATGTGAAAACATTTCTCCAAGACTTTGGCTTGTCTTTTCATTTTTTAAATTATGTCCCCCAGAGCATAAAAGTTTTCCATTTTAATGAAAACCAGTTTATCTTTCATGTTCTTTATGGTTTACACTTTTGGTATATTGTCTAAGAAATCTTTGCCTAACAGAACATTTTGAAAAATTTTTCCTCTGGTTTTAAGTTTTATAATTTTAGCTCTTACATTTAAGTCTACAATCTATTTTGAATTCATTTTTGCACAAGAGGTAAGGTAAGAGTCTAACTTATTTATTTGCATATGTACATAAAAAATGGTAGTACCATTGTTGAAAAACAACTCTTTCCCCATTGCATTATCTTGGCATCTTTGTCAAAAACCAATTGATCATAAATGTGTGGGTTTATATCTGTATTCTCAATTCTGTTTCACTGATCCATGTGCCCATCCTTACACCAGTACCACACTATTTCAGTACTGTAGCTTTATAGTAAGTTTTGATTTCAGGTTGTATATACCCTCTCCCTCTGCTTTTCTTTTCAGAAATTATTTGACCTAAAGTTTGTTTCTTTTATTTTTAATTGTACTTATCAAAATTATTCCTAAGTTATTCCTAACAATAATTCTATCACTTCTTGGAGTTGTTTTTGCTGTGTCCTAAACATCTTGCTATTAGGGATTTTAATATTTATCATATTTTGTATAATTGATACTTTCAGATTTTATTTTCTCTTTGATCCAGGAAGAATTTAGGAGAACAATTCTCATTTCTAAATAGCCTATTTTATTGTTATTTCTTCATTTATTTGATTTTATTCAGAAACTGTTCATAAATTTTAGTGAGAGGAATTTATAAACATTTTCTAAGCATTAATGTGTCTCTGATTCTCTATTCTCAACTTATATTTATGGAATACAAATTTCCATGCCCATAGTTCACCAAATACAATGCTTTTTTCCTGCCATATCATATTTTTTCTAATATAGTCAACAAAATTGTAATTTATAGAAAAGATTGATCCAAGATTTCATGGTGATTAAAATTTATGAGCTAAAAAAACACAAATTTTCTTATTCTTTTTTTAAAAAGATTTATTTATTTATTTTTAGAGAGAGAGAAGCGTGAGGGGTAGAGGGGCAGAGGGAGAGGGAGAGAGAGAATATCAAGTGGAATCTCCACTGAGTGTGGAGCCCCACATGGATCTCACCACCCCAAGATCATGACCTGAGCTGAAATCAAGAGTTGGATGCTCAACCAACAGAACCACCCAGGCGTCCCTCAAATTTTCTTATTCTGACCAGTTAGATACCATATTTAAGTGTTTGAACTCCTTATTTTAATAAGGTATAAATATATTTTGTTTGGATTTTTTTCAATTACTGTCAATGTTCAAAGTGTCTCAATTAACGTCTTCTATGCATTGTTTCATATCCTATTGCAATGTGAAAATTGCCAGTCAATTTACATGTCAATTGCTTTGTTATGAGTCTTAACATAAATTCTCATTTTAATTATTTAAATTACTGTTAACTCTACCAATATATTTATGTCATTACCTGTATTATAAAGACTGATTTATATTGTATCAAAAATGGCATAAAACTTTTCCTGATACATGTTAATTTGTGGAGAAATTTTTAGTCCAAGATAAAAATATTCCATTATTAGTTTTTTTTTCGAACTAGGATATTTGCATTTCTCTTCTAATTTAATAAATTTTTTAAATGCAGTTATAAAATCCATTCATTTATTTAACAAATATTTATTATTCCTTTACTCGATGTTAATAATTGTTTTAAGAGTTGGCAATAGAAAAGCAAATATGGCATCTTCCCATGCATAAATATGTACTCAATTTAGTGGCAGAAATAGATATGAAAAGAATTAACTGTAATTTAGAATGGCAAATAGTTGAATTAGTATTTAGATAAAGTACTATGAGGACAATCATGAGGGAGCAATTACTTCTACTGTGGGAAAAGTGTGGTAGGAGGATTGACATGTACGAAGAAGGTTTCCCAGAGAAGGTCACATGTGACCTTGGGGACTTTCCAAAAGTCCCCCAAAATGAGAAAGAAGGGGAAAAATATTTTAACAAAAAAACCCTGATAATTATAATATGTGATAATGCCAGGAATTAGAACACACATAGAATGTTTATAAGATTTTGAGGACAGTTATTTCTGATGCTCCTCAAGTTGTTTCATATATTTGGTAATATGAAATCCAAAAAGACAAAACTTGAAAGTTTTATAACAAATAAATCAAATGTGCTCACATAGCAAGGAAAAATCTGTTGATTTACCAATTTTTGGATTTCTAGAATATACTGAAGATAGAGGCATCTCCTATAAATATCTAATAAAAAGAAATATTCCTCCTCCTGTTCCTCAGCCACTAAAGGGCAATAACTCAAGAAGCACAGGCTTATCTCTAAGGATGATATCATGCAGCTCCCTAATAACTTTAGATATCTCAACATACAAAGTTTGAATTGACCTATACCATAATTAAATGTATTAATTCATCAGTCACTTTCCATATATATCTTTTATTTCTTTTTAAAATTAGGTCAAATCGTAAGCCATATCTTAATTACATATTTAACATGAAATGATAATCATCTGGTATATACTAGTATTGGAATATATGGACTTAATGCTCCATAAGTATAATTTATGTGACTACATTTCCATCACAGAATTTAAGAAGTCCTGTAAGTCACTAATTCTGATCATTCCAATTACCCAGAAAATGGAAGTCATATTGTATCTATGATTTTGCTTGTTTATATAACAACAAATTATTTTTACATAATTGGCACAGAATCATTTCATTCCTGTGGCAAGAAGAAGGAAAAAGAAGTACCATTCAAAGACATTCTACCAAACTTCACAGAAATACTAAGACAACAGAAAATTTCTTCAAGACACTAAATTATGAATAACCAGAATGCTAGCCATGAAAGTCAGTACACATTCCATTTAAAAAGTACTTGGAAAAATACTAGAAAATAGAGGTATACTTATTGGTAATAGAGATATTAATTGTAAATGATAGACTATGAAAAAGAAGTAAATAACTGATACAGCTTATTAGTTAAATTGCAATTCCCAAATCAGGAAATACAGATATATATGGGGAGATCAAAAAGTAAAATAATGAAAGTTAAAAATGTTCTAATACCAAGACAATTTTCATTTATATTTTAACAATATGAAGAAAAATACCAGAGAACAGATGTATTCTGTAGCCATTGTACCAGAATGTGTTAAAGACATTAACCAAAGTCTAATGATTCCTAGAAACAATTTTAAGGTAAAAAATGAGTGTGAAATTTTTTAAAAATAAGATTCTTGGCAATTTTAAACATGCTGTACAAAGTATAGCTTATGACTCCCAGGAGCATTTTCAAAATTAAAAAAAAAGTATTCTGCTTGTTTTCTGACAATGGCAATGTACACTACCATGATTTGCAACTTAAAATGTTCCAGGTTTCCAAAAATTCTTTTGAAATTTTGTTATCCTTTCTCATTGGTGTAAGTAATCAGATCCACTGAGCTCATTGACTCTGTAAATGATTTTCAGTAAATCATCTGCAAATTTCACTTTCATCCGTTATTTCTTCAAATTTTTTTTCTGACTCATTCTCATCTTGAACTCCAATTACATATATGTTAAAATTTTTGATATTGTCTCACAGATCACTAAAACTGTTGATATTTTTAAAATATATTTGCTCTCTCTTCTTCACATTGATCTTCACACTGATCTATCTTCAATTAAGTGATTATTTCCTTCCTTTATCATTTCCATTCTTCTATTAAGCCTGTCTAATGAATTTCTTTTCAGATATGTATGTTTCATTTCTATAATTTGCTTTTGGCTCTTTTCTAAATTTTTGTTTCTCTGCTGGGATTTCCTTTCTATTCATTAGGCTTTTTTTTTTAAGTCTTATTTATTTGAAAGAGAGAGAGTAGGGGAAGGGGTATAGGGAGAGGGAGAGAGAGAGAATTCCAAGCAGATTATCCAATGAGCGTGGAACCTGATTTGAGGCTGGATCCCATGACCCTGAGATCATGACCCGACCTGAAATCAAGATGCTTAACTGACACAGTCACACAGGTGCCCCTATATTAGGTCTACTTTATTAAATGTATGTGCTAACTGACTGAAAGTCCTTCAAGGAAATTCCAACATCTGGGACATCTCATGGTTGACCTCTTTTGATGGTAATTTTTTTCTTTGAATGTGAAACATGTTTGGATCAAATCCAAGTCATAGTGAGCGTGAGACTGTGGAGATTCTGTATCTGTAATATTTCTCCAAACAATGTTATTGGTTTTGTTTAAGCAGGTAATTAGTTGGCTAGGCTAAAATTGCATATTCTGTCTTGACTGGTGGGAAACAGCTAAAATCTCATATAATTCTTTTAGACTTATCTATAGGTTGCTTTGAGTCGGCCACAGGCAGGTGTGAATCATTTCTCAGCCTGAGATTTGGGCAAAGTTTGTAGTCTGATTTTGGCTCTCCCATTCTCTGGATTTCTTTTTCCTAGGACGCCCCTCCTCCATTCTCCTGGGTGTTGAGAACGGATTTTCTACCATGTAGTCTAAGACACTTTGCAGCTTACTCTGACTGCAACATGCCCTTACGCTTACTGCCCTTAAAAATGGGACACTTACTCCATGCCAGTCCTGACTTAATCAATTATCTTTACTTTGAATTACTACAATAGTATATGCCTAATACTAGCCCTCTCCCATATTCCAACAGGTCTTTTGGAATCTTCTAGCACATTCACAAAAAAAGTTAAGTGTGGAAATTTGACTTCTGTTTCAAGAGCTGTTTGTTTTAGTGGCCCCTATAAATAGCTCTTGATATTTATTTTCAAAAGTTGGTTTTTACATTAGCTGTGGATCTTATTGGCAAGCAATTATCAATGGCAACATTTTGCAGTTTATCAGAAGTTACTCCCAGGGACAGTAGCTCCCACTAAAAATTTCCATCAATGGCAGATGATAGCAGATCTAATTGTTAGAAACTCCTTGCAGTAGCTTTGGTAAATAATCTGCCTCTCTCAATAGCTTTTGAAAATTTTCTAGTGTATCTTTTTTCTCTGAACAGTTTATATAGACTTAAATATTATGAAAATGCCATATTAATTTCTCAAAATTGCATCTAAAAACAATATAGCAAGATAGCTTGTTTAATTTCTTAGTACAACTATGGTGCTAAGCAGTTCTTTCAAAAAATATATGCAGATTCTCTAGAGCAGGGGTTGATAAGCATATTAGACAAAGAGCCAGAGAGTAAATATTTTAGGCTTTGTTGGCCATATAATTTCTTTCACAACTACTCAATTCTGCCACTGTAGGAAAAAGTAGTCAATAAAGGTTTATTTACAAAAGCAGATGGCCAGCAAGTTTTGGCCTATAGGATATAGGGTGTCAATCTTTCCTCTACAGCTATAATACCAAACAAATACAAGTTATATCTGAATTTCTCCAATATTCTGTTACTATTCCTTAAAATAAGACCCAGGTCTATAAACCTATACCTCAAGAACTCCCATATATTTTAACAGGGACTTCCTAGGTATTAATTTAAGAATCCATTATTTTTTCTCAGTGATTCCATTAATGAAGTGACAAGAACACATGGAAAAATACATATCACTCATTATCTGTTGTACTACCCCATTGAGCAATAGATATCTGTGTCAAACTTGTCCCACAAAATTAAATAAACCAAATTTCACATTATATTTTTAAAGTAGCATCACACTAAAGAAATTATATCTTAAATAGGTAATAGAGACAAACTAAGAAAAGATAAACAAGTCAGTGGAATAAAGTTCAGAAACAGACCCACACATATTCTCGATCTATTCTTCCCCACCAAAATAATACATGGTGCTGTAGGGAAAGGGTGGTTATTTTAATAAACTGAATGGAATCAGCTGGATATCCTTTGGAGAAAAAAATTATAGTATGGTCTAAAATATACCCAAAAGTCAATTTAATAGAAAATTGTTATCTAAATGTGAAATAGAGAATAATAAAGCTTTCAGGATCAATATAGGAGAATATTTTTATGACTTGGGAGCAAATAAAAAGTTGATACATTGAACTATATAAAAATTTAAAACTTCTATTTATCAAAAGACATTGTTAATAGAGATAACCATGAATGTATCATGTGGGAAAAGTTTGCAAAGGGCTCATATTCAGAATATCTAGAGAACTGTAACAAATCAGTAAGGAAAGAGCAAATAATAGAAAAAAATGGGCAAAAGATTGAAAATTTACTTCACATAACATATCCAAATGACCAGAGGAATATATTTTAAGAAGGATTCAAGTTTATTGGTTATCAAAGTATAAATTAAAATCATAAGATACCATTACACACTCACAAAAATGACTAAGATAAAAAAGAAGATACAACTTCCAGTATTATGATAAATAACAATGGTGACAGTACACATCCTTGTCTTGTTCCTGACTATGGAGGAAAAGTTCTCAGTTTTTCCCCATCAAGAATGATCTTAACTGTGGGTTTTTCATATATGGCCCTTATTATGTTAAGGTATGTCCCCTCTACATCTACTTTATTGAGGGTTTTTATCATGAACAGATGTTGTACTTTGTCAAATGCTTTTTCTGCATTTATTGAAATGATCATATGGTTTTTATCCCTTCTTTTATTAATGTGGTATATCACATTTATTGATTTGTGAATATTGAACTACCCTTGCAACCCAGGAATAAATCCCACTTGATCGTGGTGAATGATTTTTTTAATGTATTGTTGGATTTGGTTTGCTAGTATTTTACTGAGAATTTTTGCATTCATGTTTATCAGGGATATTGGCCTGCGGTTCTCTTTTTCCGTGGAGTCTTTATCTGGTTTTGGTATCAGAGTAATACTGGCCTCATAGAATGAATTTGTAAGTTTTCCTTCCTTTTCTATTTTTTGGAATAGTTTAAGAATAGGTATTAACTCTTTTTTAAATGCCTGATAGAATTCACCTGTGAAGCCATCTGGTCCTGGACTTTTGTTTGGAAGTTTTCTGATTACTGATTCAATTTCTTGCTGGTTATCACTCCTTAAGTTTTCTATTTCTTCCAGTTTCAGTTTTGGTAGTTTATATGATTATAGGAATTTATCCATTTCTTCCAAGTTGTCCAATTTGTTGGCATATCACTTTTCATAATATTCTCTTAAAATTGTTTGTATTTCTGTGGTATTGGTTATTTCTCCTCTCTCATTTGTCATTTTACTTATTTGGATCCCTTCTCTTTTCTTTTTGATAAGTCTGGCTAGGGGTTTATCAATTTTATTTATTTTTTCAAGGAACAAGCTCCTGGTTTCACTGACCTGTTTTTTGTTTGTTTGCTTGTTTCAGTTTCTATTTAACATTATACTGGAGGTCCAAGCCACAGTAATTAGACAACAAAAAGAAATAAAAGGCATCAAAATCAGCAAGGAAGAAGTAAAACATTCACTATTTGAAGATGACATGATACTCTGTATAGAAAATCCAAAGCACTCCATGAATAAACTGCTAGAACAGATAAATAAATTCAGTAAAGTTGCAGGATACAAAATCAACATATAGAAATCTGTTGCATTTCTATACACCAATAATGAAGCAGTAGAAAGAGAAATCAAGGAATTGGCCCCATTTACAATTGCGCAAGAACAATAAGATACCTAGGAATGAAACTAACCAAAGAGGTGAAAGACCTGGATTCTGAAAACTATAAAACACTGATGAAAGAAATTGAAGATTACACAAAGAAATGGAAAAACATTCCATACTCATGGATTGCAAGAACAAATATTGTTAAAATGTCTATGCTATTCAAAGCAATCTACACATTTAATGTAATCCTTATCAGAACACTATTATATTCAAAAGCATTTCTCACACAGCTAAAAAACAATCATAAAAACTGTATGGAAACACACACACACACACACACACACACACACACACACAAAAACCCAAATAGCCAAAGCAACCTTGAAAAAGAAAAGCAAAGCTTGAGGGATCACAATTCTGGACTTCAAGTTGTATTACAAAACCATACTGATCAAAACAGTATGGCACTGGTACAAAAATAGACAAATAGATCAATAGAACAGAATAAAAAAGAAAAAAACAGAAATGATCCCATAACTATATGGTCAATTAATCTTTGACAAAACAGGAAAGAATATCCAATGGGGGGAAAACAGTCTCTTCAACAAATGGTGTTGGGAAAACTGGACAGCAACATGTAGAAGAATGAAACTGGACCACTTTCTTATACCATACACAAAAATAAATTCAAAATGGATTAAAGACCTAAATGTGAGATTTGAAATAATAAAAATCCTAAAGAACACAGGCAGTTACCTCTTTGACATTGTCATAGCAACTTCTTACTAGATATGTCTCTTGAAACAAGAGAAACAAAAGCAAATGTAAACTATTAAAATAAAAAGCTTCTTCACAGCAAAGGAAATGATCAACGAAACTAAAAGACAACCTATGGAATGGGGAAGAAATTTGCAAATGACATATCTGATAAAGTGTTAGTATCCAAAATATAGAAAGAACTTATATAACTCCACATCCCAAAAATGAATAATTCAATTTTTAAAAAGGTGAAAAGATAGGAACAGACATTTCTCCAAAGAAGACAAACAGATGGCTAACAAACACATTAAAAGATGCTCAACATCACTCATCATTGGGGAAATACAAATCAAAACTACAATGAAATATCATCTCACACCTGTCAGAATGGCTAAAATTAACAACATAGGAAACAATGTTAAGAAAAATGTGGACAAAGAGGAACCTTCCTATACTGTTGGTGGGAAAGCAAACTAGTGCAGTCACTCTGGAAAACAGATTGGAAGTTCCTCAAAAAGTTAAAAATAGGACTACCTTACAACCCAGCAGTTGCACTACTAGGTATTTACCCAAATAATACAAAAATACTGAGCCAAAGAGACATATGTGCCCTGATGTTTATAGCAGCATTATAAGAACAGCCAAATTATGGAAAGAACCCAAATGTCCATCAACTAATAAATGGATAAAGAAGTTGTGTTATGTGACTATATATACTCAGACATCAAAAAGAATGAAATCTTGCCATTTGCAATGACATGGATAGAGCTAGAATGTATTATGCTAAGCAAAACAACTCAGTCAGAGAAAGACAAATACCATATGATTTCACTCATATGTGAAATTTAAGAAATGAAACAGATGAACATAGGGGAAGGGGAAAAAAGAGAGGGAGGCAAACCATAAGAGACTCTTAACTACAGAGAACAAACAGGGTTGAGGGAGGAGAAGTGGGTGGGGGGATGGGCTAAATGGGTGATGGGTATTAAGGAGGGCACTTGTGTTGAGCACTAGGTGTTATATGTAAGTGATGAATCACTAAATTCTACTCCTGATACCAATATTACATTATGTATTAACTAATTAAAATTTAAATAAAAACTTGAAACAACAAAATAAGTTAAAAAAATCTAAAAATCTACAATGAGATATCACCTCACAGCTGTTTAGAATGTCTGAAATCAACAACATAAGAAACAACAAGTATTGGCAACAATGTGGGAAAAGGGGAGCTCTCTTATACTGTTGGTAGGAATGCAAACTGATGCAGCCACTGGGGAAAAGAGTATGGAGTTTCCTCAAAAAGTTAAAAAAGTGCCAGGCTGGCTCAGTTGGTAGAGCATGTGAATCTTGCTCTCAGGATTGTGAGTTCAAGTCACACATTGGGCATGGAGACTACTTAAAGAAAAATAGAACTACCCTATGATACAGCAATTGCACTACCAGGTATTTAACCAAAGAATACAAAAATACTAATTCAAAAGGTTACATGCACCCCAGTGTTTATAGCAGCAGCATCTACAATAGCCAAATTATGGAAACAGTCTAAGTGTCCACTGAGTAATGAATGGATAAAGAGGATGTGATCTATATATACAGTGGAATATTACTCAGCCATAAAAAAGTGAAATCTTGCCATTCGCAATGACATGGATGGAGCTAGATGGAGTTTTATGAGAGTATTATGGAGCTAGAGAGTATTATGCTAAGGAAATAAGTCAATCAGAGAATGACAAATACCATATGATTTCACTCATATGTGGAATTTAAGAACAAAACAAATGAGCATGGGGGAAAAAAAGAGAGAGGGAGATGAACCAAGAAACAGACTCTTAACTATAGAGAACAAACTGATGGTTACCAGAGGGGAGGTGGGTGGAGGGATGGGTGAAATAGGTGATGGGGATTAAGGAGTACAATTGTTGTGATGAGCATTGGGTGTTGTATGGAAGTGTTGAATCACTATATTGTATACCTGAAACTAATAGAATACTATATGTTAACTAACTGGAATTTAATAAAACTTTAAAAAAGAAGGAATATAGAATTCAGGTGGTGGGGCAGCTTGGTAGCTCAGTGGGTTAAGCATCTGACTCTTGGTTTTAGTTCAGGTCATGATCTCAGGATCATTACATCAAGCCCTGCATAGGGCTCTGGGTTGAGCATGTAGCCTGCTTAAGCTTTTCTCTCTCCCTCTGCCCCTCCTCCCCTTCCTCCCCCTGCTCTCTCTCCCTCTACCTCTGAAAGAAAAAGGAAGAGAGAGAGAGAGAGAGAGAGAGAGAGAGAGAAAGAAAGAAAGAAAGAAAGAAAGAAAGAAAGAAAGAAAGAAAGAAAGAAAGAAAGAAAGAAAAAGAAAGAAAGAAAGAAAGAAAAGAAAAGAAAATTCCAGTGGTAGTGAAGCTCTAGAGTAATTGGTACTAATATTCCACTGATCGCCATGTAAATTGGTGCAAACATTTTGGAAAATATTGACAGTCAACGTGAAAGCTGAACTTATACAACCTTTTGATCCAGCCCATCCAACTTTCTGGGTGTGCATGTGTGTATGCTCAACAGAAACACACACATATGATCACATAAAGACATGTATTAGAGTGTTTATAACAGAACTACTTATAGTAATCTAAAACCTAAAATTACCCAAGTCTCCATTTTGGTTTTCATGGATAAATAAATAGTGGTGTGTTTAAATAATGTCATATAATGTCATAATAAGATTGATCAATCTACAGAAAAACGATAGGAATGAATGTCACAAACTTGTTTGAACAAAAGAAGCCATAGCACAAAAGAACACACACACACAAACATAATTACATAGATATACCCCATTGTAAGTGTTTAAAGATGTCTCTTTTGGGATGCCTGGGTGGCTCAGTCAGTTAAGCATCTGCCTTCAGCTCAGGTCATGATCCCAGGGTCCTGGGATCCAGTCCCACATCGGGCTCCTTGCTCAACAGGGACCCTGCTTTTCCCTCTGCCTGCAGCTTCCCCTGCTTGTACTCTCTCTCTCTCTCTCTCTCTCTGAAAAGTAAGTAAATAAAATCTTTAAAAAAAAAGATGTCTCTTTTGCTTTACATGGAGACTTAACCAAATAGTATTTACAAGCCTATTATAGACAGATTGATAAAATGGTGTTTGCTAACATCCTATATACACATTAGTCTGCCTGTGTTTACTTATACACAGGCCAAACTGGGAAACTGAGGAAACTCAGATGTTACTTCTATATGTTACCGATGACTACCACTTAGAAATTGGACACTATCAATGGAAAGCTATGGTCTGATAAATATCAGTCTTCCTCCAAATCACAGTATTTATACTACATAGTTATTTAGACTGCTTAGGCATTTTGCTTATATAACAATTCAGAAAGCAAATATGTCAATTTGTAATTTCTAGTAGTCCTATAGGTTATAAGGGTGAACAGAAAGTACTGGCAGGAAAATGTCTGAAACCCGCATATTAGAAGATGGATTGGTTGACTTATGAAGCAGCTTTTCTATGTATTTATGGTCTCAGGAGAATGATAATGTCTATAAAACAGCAGTTATCAGGGGAGCGATGATGCCATAAAATGAAGAAATAAAACAACTTGAAAACACTGAAGGATTTTTTTTTCCCTCCTGGAGACATCCTATTAAGTTCTTATGGGTTAGAAAAAAAAGATAACCAAAACTAGGAAATTAAAAGGAAGATATGCATATAGCATTTATATTGAACTTCAGATATATTTATAGTTCAATGAACATTTGTCTAAAGAAAAGTGAAAATACAATTCTCTTACCTATTTGTATAAAAGTACTTTTTCAACAATGAAATGAAATTCCACCCTTTAAGACTGTCTTCAGAATCAGGGGCAATGAAACATTTATAAATATCTCTGATGGCACACATACACACACACACACAAACTTTTTAATTGTTGATCCACATGAAAGCTACTGAAGCTAAAAGAGAAAATCTTATTTTCATGATACTCCTTAGTTGGTGCACTATTGAGATGTCTTATATTCTTCTTAGGGTAACAAAGGGTAAGTGCTTATTTCATTCATATACATATAGAGATAGATGAATAGAACTTCAGTGCCAGGCACTATTCTTTTGCAAGTATTTACTTATTTAACAGCACTATGAGATTGTTGTTGTTGTTACATATGATCATTACAATTTTACAGATCTTTGCATATGAATCTACAATTATCTCAAAATTAAAAGGTTACTTTAACATATTTACTGATACCTAGTATGTGCTAAGTACAATTACAGGTACTAGGAAAGAGCAATAAACAGCAACAACAACAAAAATAGCCTCTCTTCAAGAAGTTTGAAGTCTACTTAAAGAAACAGACAAAAATAAAGAAAAAGTATTATGTAATATGTCAGCGGTGAAAATGAAGGAAAAAAAAACAGTAGTGAGCAAAAGAAAGATGGAGGAAGTGCTATTTATATATGGCCTTTAGGGATGCTATCTTCCAAACTGTGGTATTTTAGCAAAGAAATAAAGCCACACAGGTTTCTAGAGAAAGCAAACCAGGGCAAAGGACAGCTAGTCCAAAGGCCTTAAATTGGGAGTGGTCCTGGCATGTTCAATGAATAGTAAGTAAATGGGCCATTGTGTCTGGAGTGTGGATAGTAAAGTTAAGTAGTAGGATTTTGAGTTAGTGGGATGCCAGATCTTATAGGTCTGTAGATCATGATAAAAACTTTCAATTTTACTTTAAGTGTGTGTTGGAGGAGAGGGATAATATGTGATTTAGGACAGAGGACTGACATGTTCCATCTTACCTACTAAAAGGTTATTATGGCTGTTATGTTGAGAACAGACTGATGGTAAGGAGAGCAAGTGGAGAGTAGGAAGACCATCATTCATCAATTTTTTTTTTTTAAATAAGAGCTACTGTAGTGGACATATTCTGCTTTCTAGCCTACTTTTATACCTTTGGGGAACAACTTTTCCCATGTTATGCCAAGGAATGTATAAATCATAGGCTGCCAAAGTATCCTATTCTCTTAGCAAAAATGACTGGTTCCTGAATAGGATGGTATCCAAGAAAAGCCAATTAGAGTTCCTTCTTGGAAGTGGATACATGGACAGTGGTTTTCTAAAGATCTCTCTCTTTCTCTCAGATCCACTCCTATAAGGACCAAATGAACAATAATGTGGAGAAAGCCCATCTGAGAATTAAGTAAAATATATACAAACCGAGCTAGGTAAAAGAAATTCTTTTTTAAAAAGATTTTTTATTTATTTGAAAGAGAGAGAGTGAGCACAAGCAGGAGAGCAGCAGGCAGAGGGAGAGGGAGAAGCAGGCTCCCCACTGAGCAGGGGGCCTGATGCAGGGCTCAATCCCAGGACCCTGGGATCACAACCTGAGCCAAAGGCAGACACTCAACCGACTGAGCCACCCAGGTATGAAAAAGGAATTCTTTATAAATATGTTTTAACTCTGGAACAAATGATAAAATGGATAAAAATTTGGTTGTGTGCTATTTAAAATTCAAGCCTTGATTCTAGAGTAATGATTTTAACTACAACATCAAATTTGTCACACAGAAACAAAACTCTGCATCTCTGCATTCACCTTCCCATCCTGCTCCTATTTCTATGAAATTGCATTATTTTGCAGGGAGACAAATGTGAGTTGTCATCTTTGTGTAAGTATTCTGTGGATCACATTCAATTCATAGATAGTTTCTAATTCATTATTCAAAAAAGGAAAGAAAGAAAAACAGAAAGATACCTGTTCCTATATTAGTCAAGGTCGGATACAGAATCTAATACTCTAAATGAAAAATATGTGCTAAATATTTAAATGGCCCTGGGTCATGATCATTTTTAAGAACCCAAAGAGCCACAATCTTAGCCTTTCCAAAAAACTTATATATAAGATAGAAGAAAAATAGTGAAATATATGTCCCTTATTTATAAAGGGAAGGCACTATAGAAAATGTGTTTATATGAATTATCTCATTTGAACAGATAACAAACCTTAAAGAAAGTAATTTCATTATTTTATGAGAAAACAGAAGTTCAGAAAGATTAAGGTCAAATAGCTGGTAAGTAATAGAGGTAGAATCCAGTCCCAGTTCAGATGTTTTTCATCTTTGTATTGTATACAAAACATCTGATAAGCTTGCATATCCATAATGTGAGAGGCATGACCAAAACATGAAATAAGTCATGAACTAGTGAAGTCATCACATGCTATATCATTATATTAATAAGCATACTAATATAGTAATATATTCATTAGATTAATAACTCCACTAATATATTAGTATTTCATTATATTACTAATTCTATCATTATACCAATATTATATTAATAATATATAATACAGTTTATAACTATAAAGGCAAATGAAGTTAACAGATGATTAAAGTGCAAAGGTAAGTAAAGGTAAGCAAGATCAGGGTTAGTTCTGTGGAAGAAAAAGCATATGAATTGTGCCCTAAAGGATACATGAAATGTGGATACATGTGGATAAGTTAATATAATTGTAGGACATTCTGGGAAGCTTGGGTTTGGTTCCTGTGTTTGGATCCTAGCTAAAAAGGGATTTGCTAACATCTTCAGGGACACAATGGAAGGTAAGGGGGTATTAAAGAAAAAGGGGGCAGCATCACAATTTTAAAGAAACTTTGAAAGTCACCAGAAGAGTTTAGATCTGATGAAATGTCATCCACTTATAAAAACTTAAGTATTGAAGCATGCAATATGCCCTGTCACAAACAAGATGGTCACATGTGTCTTCTAGGAAGAAAAAAGACACAATGAGTCAAGAGAAGGGGACATAAGACTGTGTCATGCAAAAGAGAACATCTATTAAGTTTGTCAAAGTTTCAATATCTACTTTAAAGAGGAAAATTCTACCTTCCTGCCAAAAATTATTATAAAGAGGTTAGTAAGAAAACACCTATTCTATATGTTGGATTACTAAAGGTTTCAACAACAATTATAATTGTAATATTTGAGTTATAAGAATTTGTATAATAGAAATTCTATAGGAATTGGAATGATTTAGAGAAACAGAATAGTTTGCAAATGTGACAGCAGAATTTTAAGCTCCCCATGAGATTGTATCTTTGCACCTGCCATAGAGATCATGGAGTTTAGAACCATCAAGTACAAAGGAATGGTTTTAAAAGATTTGTTGGATAGGACTTTAATTGACTAAGTAATTATGTTAAATCAAAGTCATTGGAAATAAGAATGTTTACAATATTACTTTAGTTTAATTCTTGGCAAGACAGGAGAACTGAGATGTCAAAAGCAAATAGATCTGCTTTATCACTTTTTTTAGTCTGGGTCCTCTGAAAAGCAGACACTTAAATGGGATTAAATGCAAGGACTTACTAGGAAAAATGTCCGTGAGTGAAAATCAGGAGAAAGTTGGAAATGGCTAAGAAAGTAGTCATACCATGGTACATGTATGACTCTGAGTGAGGGAGAGAAGGAAGGAAGGAAATTAAAGCTTCCTAAACTGATGTGCAGTTTAAGAAAAATGAGGTAAAGTCATTGGGGAATCCTCAAGCCAAAGACAGACATCAGGGACATTGAGTGTCTCCAGAAATGGGCATGCCTTAGTAACTCAGATGCACATGGGCACTGGGGAGGCACAGCTCACGGGACCCATCGATAACAGTCACAGCATATATGTGGGAATGCATGTCACAGCACAGCTTCTGGAATCCTTGCTTAATTTCCCTCCCTATAGTTGGAGGCCTGCAAGGAGCATCCCCATGAGTCACACGGCTACTTTCCTTAAGGCTGGTCACAGGTCTCATGTGAAATATAAAGGAGTTTCTGGGCATTTTCTTTCCTTTTTTTTATTTTATTTTTTATGGACAACATGTAATTGTGAGCTGTGTACTCTATTGGAATCTAGTAATTTGATCACTTTGTGGTTTCTCATACTTTTTCACAAATGGAGGCTCTCTATGCCACACTGTTAAAATCACATTTTGAAAAACTATGAGAGCCACAGCTTTAGGTGGGGAACCACTACTTCTGGTAGGCCACTGCATTATCTATCCATTCATTTCTTTAATCTACCTACTTATTTAAAAAGAACACACACATAGTCTAGCCCCTAACTTCCCAACTTCATCTTCTACACAATGCCCATTGCATACTGCACTCTATTGTTCAGTAAATTTTTCTATTTATTGAATAAGCTAAATACTTTCCAACCTCAGAATATTAGCCCCTCTGGTCTCCTTTGCCTGGAATGTCCTTCCCTTCAATTTTCACATGACAATTTCCTTCACACGATTCAGACTTTAGTGCAAGTATCACGTCAGTGAGGGCTTTGTTGATCAGTTCATCTAAATTAGCACCTTGTCATCCACCAATAACTCTTCCATTTCTAGTTTTATTTACTTTATAGTACTTACCAGCCACTGCAATAATCTTATTTTGTTGTTCTCCAGTCTTTGTAGATTTGTCTCCAGTCTTTGTAGATTTGTCCCCATAAAATCATATGACTAATGCCCTCCACTATATCATCAATATCTGGAATGGTGCTTGATCCTTAAAACTCAATAAATATTCATTGAATGAACAAATGACAAAGAAAGTCTTCTATATATAAGGTGCTACAATGGGTCTGAGTACTTAAAGGTATGACTACTTCTCTCGCTGAGATTATAGTCTAATAAGTCAGAAATTACTCCTCTCCTTCTTAACACTCATCCCTTTTTCCTACAACTGCTCCAGACACTCATGCTCATGGACGAGTTCATTAACTTCTCTTTGTGGCGGAAGAGCTCTGAGCAACAATGGCTTTATTTATAAGTAAATTTATAAAGCCTATATATAAATAGGCTTTAGAATAGTAGAAACCTGACATTCAAGGAGGTCATTTCTCTAGAACTTTACTTCCACAAGTTTGTGAATAATAAAGCATTGGATTTCTTGCCAAGCATGGGCCAAACACTGTTTTGAAGTAAGGAAGAGAATATGAAGATTCTAATGGATAAAGCCCTCATAGAGCTTAGAGTTTAAGAGGATAGGGAGAGATATACAATAGGCAAAGAAATATCACACACTGAAATAGGATCTTTGAAGAAAAAAGAGGGAAGACTGAATATAAAAGACTTTGTCTAGTTATGCAGGTCAGGAAAGATATTCCGGAGGAAGTGATGTTTGCCCTGTGATTTGGAAAATAAGGAGGAGTTAACCAGGTGAAATTGAAGGGTAATTAGGAAGGGGTGGGGGCAAGAGTTTTCTAGCAGAGGATACAACAAGTGTGAAAAACTTGAAAGAAATATAAAGGAAAATGAGGCCAAATGAATAAAGAGGGACCAAAAGGGACATAATGCAGGTCCCGCTAAGCCATGCTAAGATTTATTTAAAAATGAACAAAGAAATAAACAAAAAACTTTAATGAAAATAACATAAATTAAATGTGCACTTTCCAAAGGCCTTCAGCATGCCCTCTCTATGCTATTCTGATTAGAAGTGTTTCTGGAAAAATTGCCCTTTGGCTAGGCTTATGCAGGCTTGAGTTGGCCTCGTATAGAAGAAAACTAGTAGTACAGTCTCCGATGATTGAATTAGCTGAAAGTTCGAGCCATGATTTTGCAGGTGGTGTGATGGAGAATGGCAGGCCCTTGATATAATGAAAATTTAATTACATACTTAATACAATTAAACCACAAAATCATGAGGGAACATAAAAATTAAAAATACATAATCTATGCTGCTGGGTAGCTGGAAACATTTTCACATTAGAGACCTAACTCCTATTATCAGTGTCAATATCTATATCATGCTCTAATACTTCATATGGATTCCACTAATGAAATTAGAAACACAATTAGGTGGCAAAGAGTAAGAAAGCTCCCTTATTAATAAAATACATCGGCAGTGTTTGCTCTCTTCTCCGTAGCAGACAAGGATGTATTTGTCCTTCATTGGCCTGAATTACACGCATCCCTTTGGAGATGGAGAGCTAATTTATCTGATTAATGTTATATGCTTCCTGAAAGTTTAAAGATATGACCAAACAGGGGGTAGCAGCAAAGCACACAATTTCCCTTTGCCTTAATTGTGAAAGAAATGATTAAAAATACAGTTGGAGTCCCTATATTTGGTACAGAAAAACATTTATGTAATAATCACTTCATTAATTTAGCAAAGTCTTTGCCTTTTTTCCATAAATGTATAATTCCAAAACCTAATTCAATATTTGGCTCAATTAATTCTCTTGCTGTCAGTTATGGCACTTTTGGAGCTTAAGTGGTTGAACGTATTTTACATTATCCCATATAATTTTTCCCCCATTTTTACATTAACACTCTTGTTTTTATTTTATATTTAACTATAAAATATACAAAATGTATATATAAATAAATTTATTTACCAAAAAATATATTTAAATGTAAATATCTAAATGTATGTATTTATATTTATATATAATATATACATGTATAAATATATGCATATACATATGTACATACATATACACTCATAAACATATTACATATATACATATATACCTTTTCCCTTTAATATTTGTCATTTTGTTATATTTTGTTATGGCTCTTTAATACTGATAACCAGTATTTGTGAGAAAAGTACCAAGTATTTTTAATTCATCATATCCATGTTAAAATAATGATATTTCATTGGGGGAAAAAAGGACCTGTTTTATCAAACAATTTACTTTAGGGAAGTTCACATAAAGTCAAGAGGAAGGAAAGGAAAACCTATCTCATGAGTTGGACCAACCCTGGAGCTTTGAACTGCACATGATTTGTTCTCACATCCATATCTAAACCATGAAGTAATAAAGGATTTTAATTAGATGACTTCTTCAAAACAAACACATAATTCAGCAAACAACAACAATAACAATTCAGTGCCTAATTTAGAGAAGACGTTATAGTAGTTGTCTTGGGGGAGGTAAAGATAAATAAGTCAGGTCTAAGATAATACAAAATTTAAAGAAGAGTAAAAGCATACATATGGCCAATGTGTATCTTCTGTGATAAGGATGCTAAGAGAGAATACACACATCAAAGACTATGGAAATTCAGAGATGGTGGTATGGCACTTCTAGTTGAAGAGAAATCATGGGAATTTTATGAAAAAGCATAACATCTTTTCACGTGTATTCTAATAAATTAGAAGGTTAATATAAAAGTACTGTTCATTTAAACATTTACCATAGTAACTGAATTGTAGAACTTGAAGGAAACACCTATATAGGCACCCAGAAAAAATAGAGGGTAGAAGCAGAAATAGTGGGGATTTGGGGGAAACCAAGACAGTATAGATACAGAAGCCAATTGACAAGAGTTCAGTGGAAAAGGAGATGGCTGGCAATGTCACACATTTAAGGTATCAACAAAAATTCAAATGGAAGATTTATTATTTAATGTGGTAACAAAGAACATTGAGTCGCCTTTAAGAGTGTTTCAGGTACACAGAGGGAGCAGAAGCTGTAATGGAATGGCTTAGACATTTGGAGGTATTATGTATATATTTAATATTTAAATAGCATAATCATAGCTATTACAAATTCATGCATTCAATATTTATTGAGCACCTACTATGTTCCAAGCACTCTTATAAGACTTGATGATGATACAACAAGGAACTGAAACTGAGGCACAAAGGTAACTGCAAATGACTTGTTCAACTGGTAAAGATGCCAGGATTGGAAGCCAGGCAGTCTGACTCCAGAATCTAACTCATGACCACAACAAAATACTGCCCCACTTCTTTACCAGGCATGGTACTAAGTGCTTTATGTACATTATTTTATTCAATACTCACTACAGCCCTGTGACATATTGTTATAACCCTCAAGGTATGTAGGTCCACTGTTACCCCCTATGAACTAGGCCTTCACTGAGATCCAGATTTGCTGAAAAGGACTTTGACTCAGTGGAGGATAGTAGCAGGATTCCACTAATATGAGGTATCTAAAATAGTCAAATTTGTAGAAGCAGAGAATAGAATGGTGGTTGCCAAGGACTAGAAGAGAAAAGGGGAATTTCTTGTGTGTATGTGTGTGGGCAACAGGAAATGTTGATTTATATACAAGTACATAGGGAAGCAATTTCTACTCATCTTTTTAAAAAATTCTGTTACAAATAAAAAGTTATTAATACATTAATCCTTTGTACATACAATATATTCTTTTTACTTTACTCTCAATATAAATTATTTCCTAATAATAAAAACTTAAGCTAGAATGGACAGTCAAGTGGTTTGGCAATTTGACAATCTTTTTTTCAAAAGGGAACTTCTAAACTTTAAAAGACAGCTGATATATAAAAGAAATTGTATATTAAAAAATACTTCTTTGTGGAATTCTAGAAGATTGAATGAGTACTCCTTTACAGCACAATGTGTAGCTATCCTTTAAAACATTTCAGAGGACCTTAGAACTTCTCAATGTGATGACAACTCATTTTCTACAGAACTGAAGCAGCCTTCATGAAATTGATTATAATACCTAAATGATAGTTTATAGAAATACCTATAGTTGATACAGTATTGTGTACTTCCAAGTATATTAAAAGAATAGTTCTCATGTTAAGTGTTCTTACCACACACATAAACACACACACAAGAACACAAGAAAACTTTTGAAAGTGAATGTAAGTTTAGTATCTTGATTATGGTGATGGTATTATGGGTGTATACATTTGTCCAAATTCATCAAAATATATGTAACTAAATATGTATAATTTTTGTATATCAACTATTAACTCAATAAAATAAAAAAAGTTTCAGAGGTCAAGACTTTGAAGGATGGAATTCAAATCACACTGATTTTTTTTAATCCAATCAATCATGGATTCCGCTGAATCAGCAGCAAAGATAAGGTTTACTAGAATCCTCTATCTCCCCCTGACTAAAACCAAGGTAAAAGTGGTCAGTAAGAATATGACTATAACAAAAGTAACAGCCTGGTAAAGAGAATTTGAGCCACATTTGAAGTCACTAAGGAAGTTGAAAGACACCTAGAGGTCGGAAAATGTGAAGAGAAGTTTCTGGAAGTACATTGGTAATAAATGGGGAGACACAGGTCAGTAGAAACAGTAAAGAGTTTGAAGACAGACAAATGTCAGTTGAATCAGCTAATAACTGTGTCATAATTGACATTTTGTCTAAGTCATTGAATTTCAATTTCTTCATCTCTAAAACAAATATCATAGCCTTACTGTGTCATAGATAGTCTCTCCAAATGACTCTCCATTCAGGCCCTTCATGATATTCACACCCTGATGTATTCTCTTCCTTGATTATGTTCTGGCAATGTGGGCCTGCTTTTGATTCATAGAATGCAATGGTGTGATTCTGAGGCAAGATTGCAAGAAACCTGTGTCTCTCTTTGTGTCCCTTGGGACTTCGCTCTGGAGGATGCCAGTCATTAAGTAAGACTTCTGACTCCTCATACACAGTTCTACTCTGAGGAATCCCAATCTAGTTACTTGCTGTTGCACATGGGAGAGGAAAAGCCATCTTAGACATCCAGCCCAATTGAACCTTCAGATGGACTGTGTGGGCTGAATTATATTCCTCAAAAAGATATATATTCAGGTCCTAAACACTGGTACTTGTGAATGTGATCTTATTTGGAAATAGGGTCTTTGTAGATATAATTGAATTAAGATGAAGCCATATTAGATTAGGGTGAGTCCTAAATTCAATATGACCCATGTCCTTATAAGAAGAGGAATATTTGGACATACAGGCACAGACATGGAGAGAGAAAGCTATGTGATGACAGAGGCAGGTTTGGAGTAGTACAAAAGACAAGGAACACCAAGGATTCCTGGCAGCCCTCTGAAGCTGAAAGAGGTGAAGGATACTTCTCCAGAGCCTTTGGAGGAAGCATGGCACTGCTGGCACCTTGATTTGAAACTTTAGCATCTGGAATCCTGAGACAATTTTAAGCTTGTCGTACTTTGTTACAACAGACATAGGAAACTAATACAGATGGCTTCAGCAGATACAGGCATCAACTGATTGAAACCACATGAGAAAATGGAAACAAATGTCTCTCAGCTAAGCCCAATCAACCTCCAGAACTGTGTAGGATCATGATAAATTGTTATTTTAAGCCACTAAGTTTCATGATGGTTCACTGTGTAATGACTGATAAATGAACAAGCTATTATTAAGATTTAAATTCATATACGCAAAGCACCAGCAATGCATTGGGCACACAACAGGCATTCAGTAGAAGTTCAGAGGAATTATATTATACTTTTATAATGTTAACTATATTTACACATTTATATGGTGCTTTGTATGTTTAAAAGTGCATTCGTATATATTATTTCCTTTGCTCTTCAATGCAGTACTGACAGAAAACATGAACTTTGTTACACACTCATTTAACACATGAAAAATTCTGGCTGTGAATTTAAGTGATTTACTTAAAGTTGCACAAACAAGCAGAGGCAGGGCTTGGCCCAGAACACAGAGTCAAATAAAATATATGTGTTAATCAGAGTACCATTGCCTCAAAGATTGAGAAACAAAGTAAAGGATTTCATTCTTAGAGCTTATTGTGTACCAGTTTCTGCTCCCTGCGCTAGATGCTATTTATTTCACTCCCACAATGACCCTTGTGAGACCTATTATCCCAGCCCCACAGAATCAACACACACACACACACACACACACACACACACACACACACACACTCCTCAGCTGAGGCTCTGAGAGGTTAAGTGACTCAAACAGATGCATGCATCTTCTAGAACATCATGCATGGAGTGTGTGTTCCTCTTTCCTCTACAGCTAAGGCAGTTGAGTAAGCAGAATAACATGAGAAAGATGTAGAATATGAGAATGGGCAACTTCCATTAGGAGAAAAGATTGTGTCAAGGAAAATAAGGCCAAGTTAAGGCGATTGAATGCAGTGTAGGAATATCCACTTAGAATAGGTTATCATCAGACACTGAGTAGGTAGAGTGTGAACAGTAGTGTGGGTACCTCCAAAAAGTCAGGCGGAAGAGTTGCTTCTGGGGCAATGAGCACAGATAACAAAGAAGAGGAGCTCAGGAGATCTGCTGGAGACATCTGCTGTCAGCAGAAGGTGGGCGTTCTGAATAAACAGGATTTGGTTATGTGGGAATTCTTCTGAACTGACCAGTCATGCTGAAGGCAATGTGGTATTTGTTGGCTAATCTTTCTGCCAGTCTCTGACTTATCTCCCAGGCATTGACTTTTAGCTTATGGTAACACTCAAGAGTCATTAGCAATAATTGTTTTAAAAAGTAAAAACATTCCATTATTCAGAAATTGCTTATGAAAGTGCCTAATAATAAGAGAATCACCATGGTTTGAACCTATGATGATACTGACCCCAAGGGAGTATAGACTTTCAAAATTATCTATGCTGAAAACTCTACAATCGTCTAAAAAAAGCCATGAGCTCAAGAATTGTTTGGAGTTCTATTTCGCTTTTTCTAATTAGATGATTTCTTTATCACAATTAGCTGGAGATTAATCACAAAATGTGAACAGCTTTATTCTCTGAACTTCAGGAAACTTAATTGGTAATAATCATTATAATTGTGAAGAAATCTGCAGAGATGTTTCTTTGTGGCTACAACATTGTCTTTCATACAAGTTCAGTAGCTGTGTGTGTGTGTGCATATATGTGTGTGTGTGTAAATGGGTATGTATACAATTGGATAAAAAAGAAAAGAGATTCTTAAGGGAATGTGAGAGATAATGATCTTAAAGTAAAGACAAGAAGAATGCTTTTGGAAATAATCATTCAGATACAAAAATGGAGGCTTATATAAACCATGTTCTGACCCATGTATATGAAATATTTTTAAATCACTGAAGTCTTCAGAAACTGCAAATAGTTTCTTAGGAAAAAAAAGAGGTGTTCTTACTTAAAAAGAACTCTTGAACTTAGAGAACTGAGCACAGGAGAGATCAGACAGTAACTTATAATTCTTTAAAAGTTTTAAATCCATATAAAACTCACAATGGAGAATAAATATGCACCCACGCACAACCTAAATCTAACCAGTAACGGCTTAAAATCTGAATGTCTTTGGGAAGTGTACCAGAAAACTAAAGGTTTTTAACTTTTCCCAGCCTTTTATTGTCATTGAAATACAAACATATTAAAAACAATCTGTTTATATAAACTGAAAGAAAATAAATCAATGCAGGCTTTTCCAAATCTCCTGAACTATTTTAAGATTAGGACCAAAACAAACAAAAAAAGGCAAAAAAAGTATTTTTAAAAATTAAGAAAACAAATTTGACTCACTGGGTTCAAAAATAAGTAGAAGCATATATCTTAAATCAACCAAAAAAAAAAAAACAGAACTTAAAAAAAATTGGTATATTATTTTAAAAATAACAATGAATTTTTGGAGGGATTTATTTTCTAGAGAGGGAAATATCAAATTTGGGAAGAAAAGAGAAACCATTACAATTTCTCTTTTTAAATTCTAGCCAAATTATAAAAGAAATGATTCCTTTATTTTTTTTAAATGGGCTTTGCAATATATTGCTACTGCTAAACTGCAGAATGTTACTCTGCTTACAAACTTTAGCAATTATTTTATGCTAAAAACCTTAACATACAAAAAAAGGCAAATATTTTATATTAATATGAATTATTTCTACTGACTACCTAGACACATACTTTAACTATCCCATGATTTACCAAAGATCTAGTTGGATGTAGGTCATTTCGATTAAAAGAGTCTTTGAAAACACAGGTGGATATTTCAAAATCTATGCATTACCTAAACATCTCAACTACTTCTTTTCTTGTTTTGTGTGTTTTTAAAAATTTTATTATGTTATGTTAATCACCATACATTACATCAATAGTTTTTGATGTAGTGTTCCATGATTCATTGTTTGCGTATAACACCCAGTGCTCCATTTAATATGTGCCCTCTTTAATACCCACCACCAGGTTAATCCCTCCCTCTACCCCCCTCCCCTCTAGAACCCTCAGTTTGTTTCTCAGAGTCCATAGTCTCTCATGGTTTATCTCTCCCTCCGATTTCCCCCTCTTCATTTTTCCCTTCCTACTATCTTTTTTTTTTTAACGTTTAATGTATTATTTGTTTCAGAGGTACAGGTCTGTGATTCAACAGTCTTGCACAATTCACAGTGCTCACCATAGCACATACCCTCCCCAACGTCTATCACCCAGCCACCCCCTCCCTCCCACCCTCCACCACTCCAGCAACCCTCAGATATTTTTAAACAAATCTTAAACAAACTGAGGGTTGCTGGAGTGGTGGGGGGTGGGAGGGAGGGGGTGGCTGGGTGATAGACGTTGGGGAGGGTATGTGCTATGGGAGGGTATGTGCTATGGTGAGCGCTGTGAATTGTGCAAGACTGTTGAATCACAGACCTGTACCTCTGAAACAAATAATGCAATATATGTTAAGAAAAAAAAAAGAAGAAGAAGATAGCAGGAGGGGAAGAATGAAGGGGAGTAAGTCGGAGGGGGAGATGAACCATGAGAGACGATGGACTCTGAAAAACAAACTGAGGGTTCCAGAGGGGAGGAGGGTCGGGAGATGGGTTAGCCTGGTGATGGATATTAAGGAGGGCACATTCTGCGTGAAGCACTGGGTTTTATGCACAAACAATGAATCATGGAACACTACATTAAAAACTAATGATGTAATATATGGTGATTAACATAACAATAAAAAATTAAAAAAAATAAATTATAAAAAAAAGAATTCCTCATATCAGTGAGATCATATGATACATGTCTTTCTCTGATTGACTTATTTCACTCAGCATAATACCCTCCAGTTCCATCCACGTCATTGCAAATGGCAAGATTTCATTCCTTTTGATGGCTGCATAATATTCCATTGTACAACTACTTCTAAAATAAGTATAGAAGTGTTTTCCATTAGTAATTTCTTTTAAAAAGGTATTAAATTCACTTGCTGATAAAATTTTAATTTGTCAGGCATATTTCAATGAAGAAATGTTTGTGCCTAGCTAACACTCATATGTTTAAGTATATAATACTAGAAATATTGATACAAAGATCCTACAATTTTATGTCGTAACCCTCTTTGCATTTGTACTTAACTTTGAATCCTTTTTTTTCAATTTATCTTTTCTAGTTATGCATGTAAATACAATAATAGAAAAACTAAATAAAAATTAGCATCTCTTTTGCACAATAAAAAATAATTTTCAAGACTTCCACTTCTGGGAAGGTGGAGTAGGCACACTTTTTCTCTTTTCCTCCTCTTAAGTACAACATACAACTACCAACCTTGGAATGAATGTATATACATATTGTATATTCTTAAAGTTAGAAAGAAAAATAAAAATGTTTACAATATTTTCAAAAAGCATAAATAACAAAGGGCTGGTATCTAGACTATATAAAGAACTCTCAAAATCTAAAAATGAAAACAAAGAATCCAATTAGGAAATGGATAAAAGACATGAGCTTTCACTAGAGAATATACAGATGACAAATAAGCACAAAAATATGTTTACCATCTTCAGCCATATTGGAATTGCAAAGCAAAACCACAATAAATTGCCACTACAAACCTATAAGAATGGCTAAAATAAATAATAGTAACGATACCAAATGCAGGCAATGACACAGAGAAACCGGATCACTCATACATTGTTACTAGGAATGTAAAATGGTACAGCCACTCTGAAAAACAGTCAGATGCTTTCTTTAAAAAGCTCAACATGCATCTGCTCCATGATCCAGCAGCTGTGTTCCTTGGAATTTATCACAGAGAAATCAAAAGTTATAGTCACACAAAAACCTATATGTGAATATTTATAGCAGCTTATTTCATAACGGCCCCAAACTGGAAACACCCACATGTACATTAATGGGTGAATTGTTCAACCAACTGTGTTACACCCATGCCATGGAATCCCACCCCTTAGCCATAGAAAGGACTGAACTACTGCTGGATGCAAGAATCTGGACGAGACTCCAGAGAAATTATGCTGAGTGAAAAAAGCCAATCACCAAAAAGTTATGTACTACATGATTTTATTTATATAATATTCTTCAAATGGCAAAATTATAGAAATAGAGAACAGATTAGCGTTTGCCACTAGTTAAGGGGAGGATAGGAGTGGGAGGGAGTGTGGCTATACAAGAGGGACAGGAGGGATCTTTGTGATGATGGAAATGTCCTGTATTTTGACAATATCAATGTCAACATCCCACTTATGATATTGTACTATAGTTTTTTAAGATGTCATCATTGGATGAAACTGGGAAAGGGTCTATGGGGTCGCACCATATTATTTCTTAACAAAAGCATGTGCTTTTACAGTAATTTTGTATACAGTATTCAATCTAAAATTAATAAATGGAAAGATATTCACAAATCACAAAAGGGATTTCTAGAATGGGGATATTTTTAAAAATTTTTTCATTTGTATTTTTGTTTGGGAACTTACTGCTTTGGTAATAAGAGGAAATGCAATGCTCTTGTAATCTAAACTTTTACACGTAAGCACATCCCTCTCTTCTCATCATTATAATGCTCTACGTATGAAAGTAAACTTTTAAATCCACCCTCTATTATTAAAAATGCAACCTGTTCTCAGGGTATTTTATGGCAAGAGTACAAGCTTCTAATTTGGGTAAAAGGACGAGTTGAGTTGTAAAAGTGCTGGCCTCACTTTTTTTTTTTTTTTCCTATCCTAGGTGCCCTTAGATTCATTAACATTTACCAAAAATTAAATCTTCTTTCTGAGCTTAAAATTGTTAGGTCTAAATCTTAGAGATTCTGACGTAATGGGTTTATAGTATGGCTTATATAATGGGTTAGGTAAAGCGGCAGCAGGAATCATATCCCTTTTGCTTAGCTGAAAGGATGTGTGTGCACACGCACATACATGAGCTTCTAATTTCTGCAAAGGATCCCTCTAAGGTTTTAGAAAACTGTTGGCCTATTTTCAAAAGCCAAAAAATGAGTGAGGCCCAGTGCTCATATCAGAAATCAAGAGGCTATTTAAGTGATAGTGATGGGAGTTTTCATTGAACACAAAAGATGAACTAGAAAGAAGCTGGATAAAGATAATTCTACTCTAGAATCCAAAAGGCAAGAGAAAATCAAGAAGTTAGAGGTCAGGATCATTGAGGAGGGAATGACTCTGTAGCTCTGATTCTGCAGTCTCCTAGAGGGATTGAACTTCCTTTGGAAACATAAATGTATAGAATATAAGCAGAAAATACATACCAGACACAGACCAAAATTATCCCCAAATCATCTATATGTGTAGAATAATTAAATTCTGGAGCCCTCAAGGAAAATTCTTCAAAGTTATCTCCTTGTGGTCCTCTAAAAAAAAAAAATCACCTTTGCCATATACCCTGGGAAACCCATCTTTTCATCTACAATATGGCAGTGCTTATTTGTCTTAACTTAAAAGACTATCGTGAGAAGGAATGTAAGTTTGTAAATTATTGATGATTGTAAAAAAATATTAGATCAACCTCTTTATCATGCACCCCCTAAAACTATGGAGAGGGCTCAGGGTGAGAAGCTAAGCTAAGCTTGAAATAAAACATTGCTCTGCTGCTTGATTCAAGATACTTGGGGAATTTAGTTTGTGCCTAAATTCTGTTTAGTGATAGGTCTGCCATCTAGTGGCCACTTAAATAAATACAAGCTGTCATCAATTAAAATTCCTGTGAAAGTATTAGGTCATCAAAATGGACTATTTCCGATCCAAGTGTAAACAGACAAATTTGACTTGTAGTAGGAAAATTTTTGTTCAGGGCTTTAATTAAAGATAATTATGCTGACTTAAAATACTGTGAGTGCTTGTAAAAGCAAACTGAAAACAACCCTTTTACCTTTATACTGACTTCAAAATGTTATTTCCATAACTTTCACTGAGTTTAAAAGAAACTGCTGCATTAAATTAATTATTTTTCACCTAATTATCTTTTATTTTAGAAACACGTTTATCGGGGTGCCTGGATGCTCAGTCGGTTAAGCGGCTGCCTTTGGCTCAGGTCATGACCCCAGAGTCCTGGAATCGAGCCCCAAGTCTGGCTCCCTGCTCAGCGGGGAGCCTGCTTCTCCCTCTCCCTCTGCCTCCCTCTCTGCCTACTTGTGTTCTCTCTCTATCTCTCTGTCAAATAAATAAACAAAATCTTAAAAAAAAAGAAGGTAGCAACCAGTACGCATTTCATCCTTATAAAAAATTTTTATAAAATAAAAACATGTTTATCTTTTCTATTTTTTTTTTTTGTTCACAAAAGACTTTATTATCTAGTGATGCATACTGAGAACATACAGAAATCTGCATGGCCCACTTCACATGCAGGAGAACAATCTTCACTTTACAATAAGTGAGTGTCAACTGTTTTATGCAATAGACAACACTTTAAAGTCACATTCTTAAAGAAAAGTTTCATTTACAAAAGAAATAAAAGGTAAAGAAGCAATTACCGCTTTCTTTTCTACTTTTTAATTTAAATTATGAAATAAAATTTTCCTCAGTATTTGGATTTGTGCTACCTGCCAATTTACCAAAGAAGCAAATTATTAAATAAAACATAAACACGGTTTCAGGATTTGAACTCCAAAACATATAAATATATTCTTCACCTTCAAGTGATACAAGAATTATTGGGACTTTTACAAAATTGGTCTTGTTTTGATTTATTTGTTAACGTAAGGGACAAGTAATGCTAGGTCCTCCATGCTCATTCTCCTGGCATAATTGTGCCCAGTTCTACACACTCCCACCCCCCTTTCCTTCCAGAGTACTAATCTGATGGCTTATATTGCTGAAATCCCCAATATTTTAAAAAAGCTTATTCATATCACTGAAAATCACATCTGCATAGTGCCTAAGAAGTATACTGAATACACCCTGAGAAGTACTTGCAAGATAAGTTCATCAGACAAATGTACAATATTCACATTTCAATGTGTTAATTGTTATCTTAGTTGTTTGTTTTCTTGGCTGGTATGCCTACACAAATTATAGTCCTTTGACATTCCAATCAGTTACAGTAAAGCTATTCAAATAAATAATATTCAAAAATCCAATAACCATTAGCCGTATTTTTCATTATTGTTGCATCCAGTTAATTTCCTTTTAGGCTTATTATTACTAGAAATAACAAGTTAGCATCATTTTATTCAAACTGAAAATAAAGATAATTTTAAATTTGCTAATATTGTGGAAAAATGTCCTATGATAATCCACAATCCCATATTCCATGTTATTGACATCTTAACAAATATCTGTAAAATGCAGGAATATAATGAAACAATATCGCCAAACTGCTTACTCCTTGATTTTGTGAGATCCACATTTATTTTGAATTCCTCCGTATAACCTTTTGTAGTCAAGTATGGGAGCCTCAAAGCAATGAATAAACTCCAATTTAAAGTATGAACGTTCATACAGTGTTCATCAATATACTTATTGCTAAGTAGGATTATCTCATGTGATTCCTGAGACTAACTCTGCCAAGACTCAGTCTACTTTAGAATATAGCACCCCAATGTGTGGACTTTCCTTTTTTTTTTTTTTTAACTACCATGTGGTAAAGAGAGGCTTTACTAGGAAGTCTGGCTCCAAAACCTCCCAGAAGAGTCCTCAGGACCACTGTTGGCTTTGGCAGCAATTTAAGGGAAAATCCACCACAAAAGGGTATTTATTTTCCAGAAGATAAGATGAATACTATATCTCACAGAGAACAAAACACTTAGAGGTGAGGGAGAAAATCAATAAATACAAATCTCTAGATAGTTTATCCCCTAGCCCATGGTTTGAACATTACAATCCTAGGGCCAAATCCAGCCCTCCACCTGTTTTTGTGAATATTTACCGACTATGCCCATTTATTTACATATCATGTAAAAAATTACACTTTATAATGATAAAAAGGTCATTTCGTCAGGAAGATACATCTATAAACGTCGATGCTTATGGTCCACTGAGAAATGGCCCACCCAAAGACATCTATGTCCTGTTCTCTGGAATCTGTGAATATGGCAAAAGAAGTGTCTCTCCAGATGTGAATAATTTATGAATCTTAAGATAGGAAGGTTATCCTGGATGATACTAAGTACTATGTAGATTGATAGTGAGCCAGCCTTACATTCCAGGGATAAGTCTCATTTAGTCAAGTTTTACAGTTTCAATGCTGCTAAACATAGTTTCTAATGTTTTTTGGAAGATTTTGTTGTGTATATTTATAAGGGTTATTCTGTATTTTTTCTCTCTTGGATGTCTTTTTCTGCTTTGGCCTTATCTAACTAAATGGAAAGTATCTCCCTTCTCCCTTTTATTTTTATTTTTTATTTTTTAAAGATTTTACTTATTTATTTGACAGAGAGAGAGACAGCAACAGCAGGAACACAAGCAGGGGGAGTGGGAGAGGGAGAAGCAGGCTTCCCGCCGAGCAGGGAGCCCGATGCAGGACTCAATCCCAGGACCCTGAGATCATGACCTGAGCCGAAGGCAGACACCTAACGACTGAGCCACCCAGGCGCCCACCCCCCTCTTATTTTTTGAAATAGTTTGTGAAGAATTGATGTTAATTATTCTTCAAATATTTGGTAGAATTCACTCATGAATCCCTCTAGACCTAGGAATTTCTTGTGGGAAGATTTCTGATTACAAACTCAATCTCTTGTTAAAGATCTAGTCAGATTTTCTATTTTTTTCCTTGAGTCAAGGAAAATAAGAAATAAAATTATCTTTATTTGCAAATGTCATAATCTTGTATGTAGAAAATCCTAAAGAACACACACACTATTAGAGCTAATAAACAAGTACAGTAAGGTTGCAGGGTACAAGATCAATATACATTACCAATTTTATTTCTATACATTAATAATGAACATTCTAAAATGAAATTAGAAAGCAATTCCATTCAAATAGTACCCAAAAGAATAAATCCTTTTGAATAAACTTAACAAAATAATTATGACTTGTACACAAAAAACTACAAAACATTGAAACAAATTAAAGACTTAAATAAATGGGAAAACATCCTATAGTAATAGATTGGAAGATTTAACATTGTTAAGATGTCACTATTCCCCAAATTATTATACACATTCAATAAAATTCTTATCAATGTTGCAGTTGCAACATTGGTAAGTTTATCTTAAAATTCATACAGGAGCAGCTCACTGGCTCAGTTCTAGAGTGTGTGACTCTTAATCTCAGGGTTCTGAATTCAAGCCCCACACTGGGTATGGAGCCTAATTAAAAAAAAAAAATCATACAGAAATGCAGCAGACCCAGAATTACCAAAACAATCTTGAAAAAGAACAAACCTGGCGTACCTACAACTAATGATTTTTAAATTTACTATACATCTATGGTTATCAAAACAGTATGGTATGGGCATAAATATAAACATGTGTGTATATTTTTCTCAGTGGAAGAGAACTGAGAGTTCAGAAATAAGTCATTACATTTATAGTCACTTCAGTTTGAATAAATGTGCCAGGACAATTCAATGAGGAAAGAACAGGCTTTCTGAAAAACTTTATTTGGACAAGCAGATATCTACATGCAAACAATTACAATTAGATCCCTTCCTCACATCGCAGACAAAAATTAATTTAAAATGCCTTAAATACCTAAATGTAATAGTTAAAACAATAACTTTTAGAAGGAAAAAAATGTAAATACCACAAATTTGAATTTGGCAATGGTTTCTTAGATGTGACACCAAAAGGAAAAGCAACAAAAGAATACATATACTGGATTTCATCAAATTAAAAATTTTTGTGCTTCAAAGGATTACTATTAATAAAATGAAATGCAAAGCTACAGTATGGTAGAAAATATTTGTGAAATACAGTTCTGATGTTACATATCTAGAATATATAAAGAACAACTCAATAATAAAAATACAAATAATTTAAGAAATAGGCATAGGATTTAAATAGACATTTCTCCAAAGATCACAGAAGGGCCAATAAACCCATAAGACAACGACGAACACCCTTAGCCATTAGGGAAATGCATAACAAAACCACAATGAGATATCACTTTATAACTACAAAGTGGTTATAATTAAAACAACAAACGATAACAAGTGTTGGTGAGTGTTGAGAATTTTGAGAAATTAGAACCCCCATATGTTGCTTGTGTTAATGTAAAATAGTGTAGCACCATGGAAAACAGTTTGGCCAATCCTCAAGAAACTTAAACATAGGGGCGCCTGGGTGGCTCAGTCGTTGAGCGTCTGCCTTCGGCTCAGGTCATGATCCCGGAGTCCTGGGATCGAGCCCCACATGGGGCTCCCTGTTCCGCGGGAAGCCTGCTTCTCCCTCTCCCACTCCCCCTGCTTGTGTTCCCTCTCTCGCTGTGTTTGTCAAATAAATAAAATCTTAAAAAAAAAAAAGAAACTTAAACATAGAAGTATCATAAGACTAGCAATTTTTCTTCTAAGTATGTACTCAAGTGAACTGAAAACTGAAAACAAGTCTACACAAAACATGTACACATGTTTTCATAGCAGTATTATTCATAATAGCTAAAAAGTTGAAACATCCCAAATAGCCATCAATTGATGAATGGATACTAATATTGATACAATGTAATATTATTAAGCTATAAAGAGGAAAGAAGTACTGACACATGCTACAATGTGGATGAACTCTGAAAACATTCTGCTAAGTGAAAGAAGTCCAATGGAAAAGACCATTTATTCTATGAGTCCATTTACATGAAATGTACAGAATGGACAAACCCACAGAAACAGAAAATACGTAAGGGGTTGCCCGGAATGAGGGAAGAGGGGAAGATTGCGAATAACTGATAATGTACATGGAGTTTCTTTTTGAGGTCAATGAAAATATTCTAGAATTAGATAGTGATGATGGATGAACAACTTTGTTAATATAATAAAAACAATTTAATTGTACTCTTTAAAAGTGTGAATTTTATAGTATCGCTATATTAATTTTTAAAGTTGAAAAATAATTTGGTGTGAACATTAAAAAGTATTGATCAGGGGTGTCTGGGTGGCTCAGTCGTTAAGCATTGGCTTTTGGCTCAGGTCATGATCCCAGGGTTCTAAGATCGAGCCCCATATGGGGCTTCTGCTCAGCAGGAAGCCTGCTTCTTCCTCTCCCACTCCCCCTGCTTGTGTTCCCTCTCTTGCTGTGTCTCTCTCTGTCAAATAAATAAATCAAATCTTTAAAAAAAAAAATATTGATCATAGATATCTTTAAACATTTTGAATATAAAAACAAATATAAAAAATCACCATAAAAATAATAAGAAGACTGGTTTCTTATGTAAACATTTGTCAATTTTTCTTTGGAAGTTTCTTATAAATTCAATATTTTACATATCTCCTAATGCCTTACTTTTGTTTTTCCTTATTATGATTATATAATTTAAAACAAGGATTGGCAAAGCAAAGACTTGGAAGCAAATCTGGCCGGTGGCCTGCTTTTGTAAGCAGTTTATTGGAACACAGCAATACCCATATTAGCTATGGCTGATTTTTTAATACAATAAACATTGAGTACTTGCAATAGAGATGATATTTCTCAAAAAGTCAAAACTCTTTACTCCCTTTTTCTTTACAAAAAAATGATGCCCCATTATCAGTAAGCATTTCTGTACCCAGATCTTGGTTTGAAATAACATCCTCCAGTAAAAGGAATCAGGGCTCCTTGAAAAACAGGGTGTTTCTAGGAATGTGGCAGAAACATAAAATGATCCTGGAGCATCTTCTACTGAGAAAATGTAAGGTTGTTCTCCATAAATAAATAGATGGATAGATGATAGATAGATAGGCAGATAGATAGATGATAGATAGATAGATAGATAGATAGATAGATAGATAGATAGACGATAGATTAATCACACAGAAACATGCAAAATAATGAGGTTACATCAGATGGACACAGGAGCAAACTGAAAGTGTTCCATCTGGTCAAAACTGAAAAATTTAAACAGTAAAATAAATAAAGTAGCATTGGATTATAACCCAAAGTATACATATTTATAAAATGTATGAATCTATGCTAATATAAATAGGGGAGGAAAAACCAATCTTCTACACAGAAACATTACAAATAATTTATGTCAATACTCAGTCCTCAAGGAGGTGAAATATAACTCCCCACTGCTTAATTGTAGGTTGCACATAGTAACTTCATTCCAAAGAATAGAGTGTGGAGAGGTGGGGGAGAAATTTTACAGTGGAGAATCCTGATAAACACCATCCTAGCCAGATGATTAGGGTTCTCATCAACACTGATATGTCATATTAACAGTATGTACTCTTGATATGATGTGATGAAAGGGCACTTTACCTCCATGGTCTTCCTCCCCAAAACACGTAACCTCCATCTAATCATGAGAAAACATTAGTCAAATTGCAATTGAAGGACATTCTATAAAATGCTTGACAAGTACTCCTCAAAACTACCAGGAAAATCAAAAACAAGGAAAGAAAGTCTAAGAAACTCTCATAGCCAAGAAGAGCTTAAGGAGACATGACTATTAAATGTAAGGTGATATCCTAGATGGGATCCTGGGACAGAAAAAGGACATTAATAAAGAAGGAAAATCTGAATGAAGAATGGACTTTGATTAATAATCATGTTGCAATAATGATTCTTTAACTGTCTACAAACGTACCATACTAATGAGAGATACTAATAATAGGGGAAACTGGGTTGGAGGTATATGAGACCTCTTTGCACTATCTATTTTGCTTTATCTTTGCACTATATCTTTGCACTATTTCTGCAAATGATTTTCTGTAAATCTGAATAGATTATATATATTTTTAAAAGCTATTATAGAAAATTTGTCAACATCTGGTATAAACAGGCAATCTCATTCTTTTTCATATCTTTTTCGACATATTTTTGCTCTCATCTTCCTCACCCCTAATAATCACTCTCTCTTTTAAATTCTTTGTTTTTGTTTTGTTTTGTTTTTTTGCAGAGAGAGAGCATGAGAGGGAGAGGAGGCTGGTTGGCGGGGGCAGAAGGAGAGGAAGGGAGAGACTCTCAAGCAGGGCCCATGCCCAGCACAAAGCTCAGGGTGGGGCTTGATCCTCAAGACTCTGAGATCATGACCTGAACAGAAATCAAGACAAATCAAGTCTCCTGCTGAGCAGAAGCCCCATATGGGGCTCAATCCCAGAACTCTGGGATCATGACAGCCAAACTGACTGAGCCACCCAGGCACCCCTATTCTTGAACATATAAAACATACTGATTTTATGTCCTTTGTCTGATAATTCCAATATTTGAGGTCTTTACCAATTTGATTCTCCTGACTATGTTTTTCTTTAGTTACTCATATTACTTAATTTCCTCGTGTGTTTTGTGCTTTATCTACATAAATTCTTTCTTTAAAATTTTATTATATTTTATTATGTTATGTTAGTCAACATACAATACATCATTAGTTTTTGATGTAGTGTTCCATGATTCATTGTTTTTATATAACACCCAGTGCTCCATGCAGTACATGCCCTCCTTAATACCCATCACCGGGCTAACCCATCCCCCCACCCCCCTCCCCTCCAAAACCCTCAGTTTGTTTCTTGGAGTCCATAGTCTCTCATGGTTCATCTCCCTCTCCAATTTTCCCCCCTTCATTTTTCCCTTCCTTCTCCTAATGTCCTCCATACTATTCCTTATGTTCCACAAATAAGTGAAACTATATGAAAATTGACTTTCTCTGCTTGACTTATTTCACTTAGCATAATCTCCTCCAGTCCCATCCATGTTGATGTAAAAGTTGGATATTCATCCTTTCTGATGGCTGAGTAATAGTCCATTGTATATATGGACCACATCTTCTTTATCCATTTGTCTGTTGAAGGGCATCTCGGATCCTTACACAATTTAGCTACTGCGGACATTGCTGCTATGAACATTGGGGTGCATATGGCCCTTCTTTTCACTACATCTGTGTCTTTGGGGTAAATACCCAGTAATGCAATTGCTGGGTCATAGAATAGCTCTATTTTCAATTTTTGAGGCACCTCCACACTGTTTTCCAAAGTGGCTGTACCAACCTGCATTCCCACCAACAGTGTAAGAGGGTCCCCCTTTCTCCACAACCTCTCCAACATTTGTTGTTTCTTGCCTTGTCAATTTTTGCCATTCTAACTGGTGTAACTTGGTATCTCAATGTGGTTTTGATTTGAAATTCCCTGAGGGCTAATGATGATGAACATTTTTTCATGTGTCTGTTAGCCATTTGTATGTCTTCTTTTGAGAAGTGTCTGTTCATGTGTTCTGACCATTTTTTGACTTGGTTATTTGTTTTTTGGGTGTTGAGTTTGAGAAGTTCTTTATAGATCTTGGAAATCAGCACTTTGTCTGTAGTGTCATTTGCAAATATCTTCTCCCATTCTGTGGGTTGCCTCTTTGTTTCCTTTGCTGTGCAGAAGCTTTTATCTTGATGATGGCCCAAAAGTTCATTTTTGCTTTTGTATCACTAGCTTTTGGAGATGTATCATGAAAGAAGTTGCTGTGGCTGATGTTGAAGAGGTTACTGCCTATGTTTTCCTCTAGGATTTTGATGGATTCCTGTCTCACATTGAGGTCTTTAATCCATTTTGAGTTTATCCTTGTGTATGGTGTTAGAGAATGGTCAAGTTTCATTCTTCTGTATATAGCTGTCCAATTTTCCCAGCACCATTTATAGAAGAGACTGTCTTTTTTCCATTGCATATTTTCTCCTGCTTTGTCAAAGATTATTTGACTGTAGAGTTGAGGGTCCATATCTGGGTTCTCTATTCTGTTCCATTGGTCTATATGTCTGTTTTTGTGCCACTACCATGCTGTCTTGGTGATCACTGCTTTGTAATATAGCTTGAAATCAGGCAACGTGACATCCCAAGCTTTGTTTTTCTTTTTCAGTATTTCCTTGGTGATTCGGGGTCTTTTATGATTCCACACAAATTTTAGGATTGTTTGTTCCAGCACTTTGAAAAATGTCATTGGAATTTTGATCGGAATGATGTTGAAGGTACAGATTGCTCTGGTAGCATAGACATTTTAACAATGTTTATTCTTCCAATCAATAAGCATGGTATGTTTTTCCATCTTTTTGTGTCTTCTTCAATTTCTTTCATGAGTGTTCTGTAGTTCCTAGAGTATAGATCTTTTACCTCCTGGGTTAGGTTTATTATGAGGTATCTTATGGGTTTTGGTGCTATTGTAAATGGAATCGTTTCTCTAATTTCTCTTTCTACAGTTGCATTGTTAGTGTATAAGAAAGCAACTGATATCTGTGCATTGATTTTGTATCCTGCCACATTACTGAATTGCTGTATGACTTCTAGTAATTTAGGGGTGGAGTCGTCTGGATTTTCCACACAAAGTATCACGTCATCTGTGAAGAGAGAGAGTTTGACTTCTTCTTTGCCAATTTGAATATATTTCATTCTTTTTGTTGTCTGATTGCTGTTGCTAGGACTTCTAGTACTATGTTGAACAACAGTGGTGAGAGTGGGCATCCTTGACGTGTTCCTGATCTTAAGGGAAAGGCTCTCAGCTTTTCCCCATTGAGGATGATATTCGTTGTGGGTTTTTCATAGATGGATTTTATGAACTTGAGGAATGTTCCCTCTATCCCTATACACTGAAGAGTTTTAATCAGGAAAGGATGCTGTATTTTGTCAAATGTTTTTTCTGCATCAATTGAGAGGACCATTCGGTTCTTCTCTTTCCTCTTATTAATGTGTTCTATCACATTGACTGATTTGTGAATGTTGAACCACCCTTGCATCCTGGGGATAAATCCCACTTGGTGGTGGTGGATGATCCTTTTTTAATGTATTGTTGGATCCTATTAGCTAGGATTTTGTTGAGAATTTTGGAATCCATATTTCTCAGGGGTATCAGTCTGAAATTCTCCTTTTTGATGGGGTCTTTGCCTGGTTTGGGGATTAAGGTAATGCTGGCCTCATAGAATGAGTCTAGAAGCTTTCCTCCTGTTTCTATTTTTTGAAACAGCCTCTGGAGAATAGGTATTATTTCTTCTTTGAATGTTTGGTAGAATTCCCCAGGGAATCCATCAGGCCCTGGACTCTTGTTTTTTTGGGAGGTTTTTGATCACTGCTTCAATCTTGTTACTGGTTATTGGCCTATTCAGGTTGTTAATTTCTTCCTGTTTCAGTCTTGGAAGTTTTAAGTTTCCAGGAAGGCATCCGTTTCTTCCAGGTTGCTTAATTTATTGTCATATAGTTGTTGATAATAATTTCTAATAATAGTTTCTATTTCCTTGGTGTTACTCGTGATCTCTCCTCTTTCATTCACAATTTCATTAATTTGGGTCCTTTCTCTTTTCTTTTGGATAAGTCTGGCCAGTGGTTTATCGATCTTATTAATTCTTTCAGAGAACCAGCTTCTAGTTTCATTGATCTGATCTACTATGTTTCTGGTTTCTAATTCATTGATCTCTGCTCTAATCTTAATTATTTCTCTTCTAATGCGTGGCTTAGGCATCATTTGTTGCTTTGTCTCTAGTTTTTTAAGGTGTAAAGTTAGTTGGTGAATTCAGGATTTTTCTGTTTTTCTGAGTGAGGCTTGGATGGCTATGTACTTCCCCCTTAGGACCACCTTTGCACTATCCCATAGGTTTTGGACTGATGTGTTTTCATTCTCTTTGGTTTCCATGAATTGTTTAAGTTCTTCTTTGATTTCCTGGTTGACCCGAACATTCTTGAGCAGAGTGGTCTTTAGCTTCCAAGTATTTGAATTTCTTACAAATTTTTCTTGTGATTGAGTTCCAGTTTTAAAGCATTATCGTCTGAGAATATGCAAGGAATAATCTCAATCTTTTGGTATTGGTTGAGACCTGATTTGTGACCCAGTATGTGGTCTATTCTGGAGAAAGTTCCATATGCGCTCGAGAAGAATCAGTATTCTGTTGTTTTAGGGTGGAATGTTCTGTATTTACCTATGAGGTCCATCTGGTCCAGTGTGTCATTCAAAGCTCCTGTTTCTTTGTTGATTTTCTGCTTAGATGATCTGTCTATCACTGAGAGTGGAGTATTGAGGTCTCCTACAATTAACGTATTGTTATCAATATGACTATTTTGGTTAATAGTTGGCTTATGTAGATTGCTGCTCCCATGTTGGGGGCATAGATATTTACAATTGTTAGATCTTCTTGTTGGATAGACCCTTTAAGAATGATACAGTGTCCTTCTGTGTCTCTAACTACAGTCTTTAGCTTAAAATCTAATTTGTCTGATATAAGAATTGCTACCCCAGCTTTCTTTTGAGGTCCGTTGGCATGGAAGATGGATCTCCATCCCTTCACTTTCAGTCTGGATGTATCTTTAGGTTCAAAATGAGTCTCTTGTAGACAGCCTATGGATGGGTCCTGTTTTTTTATCCAATCTGCAACCCTGTGCCATTTTATGGGAGCATTTAGGCCGTTCACATTGAGAGTGATTATTGAAAGATATGAATTTATTGTCATCATGTTGCCTGTGAAGTCCTTATTTCTATAGATTGTCTCTGTAAATTTCTGTTCTATGTCACTCTTGGGGTCTTTCTCCTTTTATAGACCCCCCTTAATATTTCTTGATGGGCCGGCTTAGTGGTCACATTTTCTTTCAGTTTCTGCCGGTCTTGGAAGTTCTGCATCTCTCCATCCATTCTAAATGACAGCCTTGCTGGATAAAGTATTCTTGGATGCATATTATTCTCATTTAGTACCCTGAATATGTCTTGCCAGCCCTTTCTGGCTTGCCAGGTCTCTGTGGTAGCTCTGAAGTTATTCCAATGTTCCTCCCTCTGTACATAAGGAATCTCTTCCCCCTAACTACCCTTAAGATGGTTTCCTTGGTTCTAAGATTTGCGAGTTTTACTGTTACATTCTGGGGTGTTGGCCTGTTTTCCTTGATCTTGGGAGGGGTCCTCTCTGCCTCTAGGACACAAATGTTTGTTTCAGTCCCCAGATCAGGGAAGTTCTCAGCTACAATTTGTTCAAATATATCTTCTAGTCCTCTCTCTCTCCCCACACCCTCAGGGATCCCAATAATTCTGACATTGGAACATTTCATGGTGTCACTTATATCTCTGATTCTGTTTTCATGGATTGTGAGTTGTTTCTCCCTGGCCTCCTCTTTTTCCTTCTTTTCTATCAATTTGTTTTCTAGATCACTAATTCATTCTTCTGCCTCACTTACCCTAGCTGTTAGATTATCTAGATTAGATTGGATCTCCTTGATAGCATTTTTAAGTTCTGCCAGTTTAGCTCTCATTTCTGCCCTTAGAGACTCTACGTTTTCATTAATCAGTTCCTCCATTCTAGCTATTGTCTTCACAACTGCTACCCTGAAGTCGATTTCCGACATCTTGGTTATATCTATATCCATTTCTGAATCTGTGGCAGAAGTCACAGTCTCTGAGTTTTTCTTATTTTGGGGGTTCCTCCTCCTAGTCATTCTGTTGAGGGTTGGTTGAAGAAATGTACAGAGTCCAAATTATTGACCAAAACCCAAGCAAGATGCACATGTTTTATAGGGACCTTAAGATTGTTGGCCTCTTGTTCTCCCAGCCTGTCTTCTGGGAGAGGGGTCTGCTGCACTGTAACTCAGGCAACTCTGTTTGGGTAGAGTTGCCCTGCCCCCTGTGGGGGGGTGGGCTCATTGAAAACCGGTTTTGGAGAGCTTTTGTTCTCTGGCGGCTTTCCCTAGTGGCTTTCCATGTCTCTTTCGAGAGTCAGAGCAGAGGAGATTGTTTTCAACCCTCTGCCTCAGAGCAGAGAGAGAGAGTGCAGTCTGTTCTTCAGTGAGCTCTCCAGACCACATTACCTCCATTTCTGTCTGTGCTGCTATAAACAGTAGCTGCCTGGATTGTGCGTCCCTCAGCAGGGCTCCCAGTCCTCACCTCCAGGTCAGGTCACGGGGGCACGTCTCTGACATTTGTGCTTCTAAAACCACCAGCCACCCCCAGTTCCCACGCGTAGCCCCGCCGCTCCAGGTTTCAGTCCAGGGGGCTGGCCTAAAGTCCTTTCCCAGCCGCTACTGGTCTACGAGTCTATGCCCCGTCCCCAGCAGGGGAGGCTATCACTCACTGGCAGGGCAGGATCCCCATGGCTCCCTCCCCCTTCCGTTTATCATCAGATATGTGCCTGTGGAATAATGGCTCCCCGCTTCATACCTCGAAACCAACCGCCTGGGATATTCTGTTTGCTGAGATCCAGATATACATTCTTACATCTCAGGCTGATTTCATGGGTGTTCAGAGTGGTCTGGTAGATATCCAGTTCAATTCCGGGAACCAGTTGGAATAGGGTCCCCTACTCCTCCACCATCTTTTCCTCCCCTGCCCCCCAACATAAATTCTTTTTAAAAGGTAGGTTGGAGATTGGTTCTCTCAGATAGGATCTGCATTTATTTCTATCAGGAGACACTATCAACATGGAACTGTCTTCCAAGTACTAACAATTTAAGCTGCAAAACAAAGAATCAAGCAAAAAATCAACTCAAGCCATGGATATTTTGGGGACAGATTGTGTCTGGCTTTTCACCCAGTTCTAAGGCTCCTGACAGGCAATTTCCTTTGATGATGCCTATGGAGGAAAAGAGTGGAACCAAGAGGGATTTGTTTCTAGTTTGCCCTTACTTAGCATATGTAGTGCTTTGGCATATACTTATGTCTGTGATCAACTGTGAGACTGGTGAACTTTGGCAAGCCCAAGGCTTAGTCTTCTATCCCTGAACTAAAAATTGGTGTTCATTAGGTTTGGCAGATGTAGTTATAGTCCCATGCCCTTTTTTGAGTTTTTCCCTACCATTTAATATTAGAACTCAGGAAATTACTTATATTCTGAATTGTTGGTGGATTTATTCTAAAAGTTTGTTTCTATTTCAGCTCATATGATGAATTGTCCTGAGTCAATCTCAGTGTCTAGTCTGCCACACTACCTGATACAAAATTTCATCAATAGTTTTTGAACTAAATTAATTGCTGTATTGGTGATTCTTAGTAAGCAAGGTATATACATTTATCATCATCCCCAAATAGATTAGAAACCCTCTAATCTGATATGTTAACAGCAGTTTTATAGTTAATAAAAATATTTGGTTAAAATAAGGGCATAAAGTTTCAAATGTAAGGGTGCCTGGGTGGCTCAGTCGTTCAGCATCTGTCTTCAGCTCAGGTCATGATCCCAGGTCCTGGGATCGAGCCCCGCATCGGGCTCCCTGCTCAGCGGGAAGCCTGCTTCTCCCTCACCCACTCCCCCTGCTTGTGTTCCTTCTCTCGCTGTGTCTCTCTCTGTCAAATAAATAAATAAAATCTTTAAAAAATATATTTTTGCAATCCTTCTACAGGTTTTTCTTTATAGAGTCTTTCCTAATAATTCAATTAGTTTAAAACAATCATTATTATTTTTCTATTCTTATTTCACTGCTTAACAAAACATATTTCTAAATTATAACAACTAAACTCAATAAGCATAAGTAGTTTTGGAACAAACACTGTTAATTCCTAGTAGACACACAACTCCACAGGTGGAAACTGAAGTGTGTGTCATATGAAGAGTGGTCTTCGAGGCCTGGGAGTACAATAATAGTGGCCACAGCATGCTGTGGATATCCACCTAGAGATTTTACAGACTGAGTGGACCACGTCATTAATCTGTTTATAAAGGTCAGTTGGGATAGATTTTGTTGTACTATGTCACAGAGCCTTTGGTGCAGATCTTGTTCAGCAGTATTTTTCCCTTTAGCCACCCTTGTCATAAACACCTCACTTAGTCTATGTCCCCTGGACGTGGCTTGTAAGGATTCTCTGATGAGTCATTTTCCTGGTTATACATAACTAGCACCTGAGTTTCCTTTCTCCATCAGCAAAACCCGAGTTCTAATCTGTTATTTCTTTCCTCATCTCTAATGCTTGTTTCTAGTGTTGTACCTCTCATTTCCTTTCTACATCTTCTAATCCTGTAATCTCTTTCATAAGATTTAGAAGGGCTTTGAGCAAGATAACACACTGGCCATGATCATCTCTCTGTGGTCTCAGAACAAGGAGAATTGAGTGAGTTAATTAAGTTAAACCTTCCCCGAGACCCTGTCTACCAGCTGGTAGTGGTTCTTCAAAGACAAGGGTCCTTCACTAACAGAGTCGGGCTGTAAACATCAATGACTCCATAGCAGAAGATCTTCAAAAAGGTTATCCCATAAGATTTCTGGCAATTGTATTCCTGAGGCAATTGTATTCCTCAGGGATCTCTGACAATTTATTCCTGTATCCCTGTACAATTGATTCCTGAGGCAACTGTATTTCTGTATTCTGTGTTCACTGATACATTTTTGATACCCATATTTACTCATTTTATGTTGAAAGTATATGAGATTTCTAGATCAAACCTAGAGTTATACCTTTTGGGATAATGCGATGGAAGCCAGAAGGACAGGCTGCACATGCAAAAGGGGATTCTGTCACTATCTGTCACTATTCCTGAGAGAGGGAGAAAAACCTTTGTTCCCTAACATAAACAAATTTTCTTAGAGAAGTTCTTGGTCCGTGGGTCCTTACACTTTGGAATGGAAATAAATGTCTCCAGAGAAAAGGTAAGACAAGAATCTCTGGGCTTACAACCTTTGAAGAGTCTCCCTGATCCTAAATCTCATTCCTCTGTGAAATGTAAAACACGTAAATGTACATACATACCTGGGGGGGTCTTTCACTACCTTATTATTCTTTCACTTGGAAGTTTTGTCCATTAGTCCAATTAGCAGATTTCTTTGTTCAGAAAACCCAAAGGATGCAGAAACAGAAAAATCTATCCTCTATAGTCCCACAGTTATACTTCCTACATCACTGGAAATCTCTGTTGTGCAATGCCCCTAAAGTGTTCGCCCTGCCTCATATTAGTATCTCAGTGTAAGCTGTATGGCTTTTTTCCCCATTCCTATGCCACCCCTGCATTTCTCTATTCCTGCTTTAGACTAGATGCCTAGATTCTGAGATATTAGTGCATGTGTTCCTAGTCTTGGATCTGTGCCCCATTTTCTGCCTACTGATGGATTTTCCATCTGAACACTAAAGATCCCAGAATGGTCACTTTCTGAGATGACCCCTCTTTGCTGCCAGCTCCCATGGATGGATAAGCTTCATTTGGAGGCAGTCAGAGGCACGTTTTCTTTCTCCAGGCTTATTTTAGAATATAAAAATATCCAATTATTTTTGAGGTCTTAAGCACTTCACAGTTCTATCAGGAATCCCATTTATACTACTCGACCATCAAGAAAGTCTATCTCTTCATTCTGAAATCTTTCTAAGACCCCTACAATTAAGCCGCTTAATAAATTAAAGACAACTTGTCTTAGCTTTTTGTTTAATATTATATTCTTCTAAACTCTGCCAACTAAATATCTTCAACTATATCATGACTTTTGAGAAAGGATCCTCCATATTTTAGTAATATCTCCACCCTTCCCAAAAGAAATATACCCTATACACACATGCATGCACATATACTCTCAGTAATTAAATATTGCCTATGGATTGGCTTTGTAGAGAAAAGAGTTTACAATGAAGAAAGGAATTTCATGCCATATTTACACATCCAGAAAATATTTTGGTGCTACAGAGTAGAAAGAATCTTGAGGAAGATCATCACAAAGTTTTAGACTATGTTTAGATATCCTAGTCATCTTAAGTTGATAACAAACCTTGAGGTAAGCTGATAAGTAAAGTCCACAAATTCACTATACTCTCAGTAGTTTGAAACAATAAGCAAGCCTAAGTATAATGACCACAGGCAAATAAGTTAAAAACTTTTTTTTCCCCAGTTTTAAAATAAACACTCACATACTTAACAGGACCAACAAAAACACCAAAAGATCAAACACTTGCCTTTGATACCAGCTTCACCTCCCTTGTACCTTAAACTCTAGCCAAACTAGCCTGCCTTTATTCCCTCAAAGATAATACTTTCTCCCAGCTTAGAGTTTTTACAATTTTTCTGTCCTTTGCCTGAAACATTTTTATTACATCTTCCAGCTTGCATAAGTAAGTTTCTTTGCATGTAAGTTGACTTACAATTGTGTCCCATTCACTTAAAATGATTAACTCTGACTGAAATTATACTGTTTGTATGATTATTTGATTGATTTTATTTCCTCCACAAGACAGTCATTTCCTGAGAACAGGGACCATCTGTTTTTTTCCCCTACTGCACATCTACTGTATTGTACAAAGTCTTATAAAGACTAGGTCCTCAATTCACAATTTTTGTGAATAAAATTGGTGAATAAATCAGAGAAGAATTTCCTTAGGAAAAATAAAGGTGTATGTTTCTATTTATTGAGGGTAATGAAAGCCATGACCATTTACCGGGTCTATTGAGAGAAAATAGAGTGACAAGAGGGTCTGGGAATAAAACCTTGAGGAACTCAATATATAATGGCTGGGCAGAGCAGGATGCTACTGCAAAGGAGTCTGAAAAGTAGAATGCTGAATAAAAACTGTAAGACTGTGGTGTCACAGAAACAAGGGAAGAGTCTTTGTCAAGGTTATAGAAAGATCAGCTAAGGTAAATACAATTATATATAAAAACTCCATTGGATTTGGCAAGGAGGTCACTAGTGGTCATAATAAAAGTTGATATGATGGCTTGATGAGGAGGGAAGTCATATGACATCAACAACCTCAGGGCCAAAGCTGAACTACAGAATCTGAAGGGATTATCATCTCAGGAATTGTCCCTAAAAGTAATGCTGTATTGTCTAAAATCAAATGTTAATCTAATAGAGGTTTCTCAATTACATACTAGTAATTAATTCAGTTATCCTTATTTCTTAGAGTTCTGCTGCATTTATCTCCGTGTGAGAGCACAATTCACAGCAGATTTCTTCCCCAGAAACATAGCAGCATATACTGGGTTATCCTCTATTTGTTAATAATCCATCTCATAGCTCTTGTGGGTGCATAATATTCACTGAAATCAATAAGAATTATGGGCACAGAAGTGCTGCAAGGCTGACTCTGTAGTTCTCAAGGATATATTGCCCATACATAGCCAAAGAGCACTTGGATAGTCTGTGAATATAATTATAATAAAACCCATTATGTTTTTTCTTTCAGGGAAAGAGAAGAAATGATGAAAATTTAAATATGGCATAGTCTGGAAACAGTGTGCTATGGACAGCCACAGGGATTTTCAAAACTTGATAATCTAAATATAGAAAACTGTTTTAATGTAGGAGCAACTTATTAAGGAGCCATTGTATTGGACTACAGGTATAATTTGGGAGATACATTTTTTAAATAGCAGAGTTAACGTTTTTCTTAGTAAAATATTTCAAGAAGATAATTCTGATTAAATTTCTCACTAAACATATGAGGGGTCAAAATAGATAGATTTAAAATACAAACTAATTTACTATTGAATGAAATTTACATTTGTTGAGAATTTGAAACAGACATGTGAGAAAGCATAATACCCACTACGTTTCTTTTCTCAGACGTACAACTATGCACGTCCTACTCTCATTCTTCTACAATGGTCCAGGGACATGACTCTGCAGAGCACCTCATTATTCACCAACAGAAGCCTATTTATGCTAGGCCAACACTGGAAGAACCAAGTTAAGTAAATTTATGTTGAAAATCAGGATCTAGAGATAGAAGCAAAATGGTGGAGGAGTAGGAGACCTGGATTTCGTCTGGTCTCAGGAATTCACCTGAATAGGAATCAAACCATTCTGAACACCTAGGAACTCAACAGGAGACTGAAGAAGAGAGTACCAACAACTCTTTGAACAGAGAAGCGACCACTTACTGGAAGGTCTTTTCTGAATTGTATAGAGTATATTTGCTGGGGACGTTGTTAACCTGTTAGCATTTTGTTCTCTCATTCATCTATTCTCCTCTGGACAAAATGACAAGACGAAAAAAATCACCTCAGCAAAAAGAACAAGAGATAGTACCATCAGCCAGGCACCTACTCAATATGGACATTAGTATGATGTCGGACCTAGAGTTCAGAATCATGACTTTAAAGATACTAGCTGGGCTTGAAAAAAGCATGGAAGTTATTAGAGAAACCCTTTCTGGAGAAATAAAAGAACTAAAATCTAACCAAGTCGAAATCAAAAAGGCTATTAATGAGGTGCAATCAAAAATGGGGGCACTAACTGCTAGGATAAATGAGGCAGAAGAGAGAATCAGCGATATAGAAGACAAAATGATGGAAAATAAAGAGGCTGAGAAAAAGAGAGAGAAACAACGACAGGATCACGAGGGCAGAATTCGAGAGATAACCGATAGGATAAGGTGAAACAACATTAGAATAATTGGGATCCCAGAAGAAGAAGAAAGAAAGAGAGGGCTGGAAGGTATATTGGAGCAAATAATAGCAGAGAACTTCCCTAATGTTAGGAAGGAAACAGGCATCAAAATCCAGGAGGCACAGAGAACTCCTCTCAAAATCAATAAAAATAGGTCAACACCCCGACATCTAATAGTAAAACTTCGAGTCTCAGAGACAAAGAGAAAATCCTGAAAGCAGCTCGGGAGAAGAGATATGTAACCTACAATGGTAGAAACATTAGATTGGCAACGGACCTATCCACAGAGACCTGGCAGGCCAGAAAGGACTGGCATGAGATCTTCAGAGCACTAAACAAGAAAAATCTGCAGCCAAGAATAGTATACCCAGCTAGGCTCTCATTGAAAATTGAAGGAGAGATAAAAAGGTTCCAGGACAAACAAAAACTGAAGGAATTTGCAAAGACGAAACCAGACCTCCAAGAAATATTGAAAGGGGTCCCCTAAGCAAAGAGAGAGCCTAAAAGCAGCATAGATCAGAAAGGAACAGAGACAATATACAGTAACAGTCACCTTACAGGGAATACAATGGCACTAAATTCATATCTTTCAATAATTACCCTGAATATAAATGGGCTAAATGCCCCAATCAAAAGACAGAGGCTATCAGATTGGATTAAAAAACAAGACCCATCAATATGCTGTCTGCAAGAGACTCATTTTAGACCCAATTCACCCCCAGATAGAAAGTGAGGGGGTGGAAAACCATTTACCATGCTAATGGACACCCAAAGAATCTGGGGTAGCAATCCTAATATCAAACAAATTACATTTTAAAACAAAGACTGTAATAAGAGATGAGGAAGGACACTATATCCTACTTAAAGAGTCTATCCAACAAGATCTAACAATTGTAAATATCTATGCCCCTAACATGGGAGCAGCCAATTATATAAGGCAATTAATAACATAAGAAACACATTGACAACAATACAATAATAGTGGGGGGCTTTAACACCCCCCTCACTGAAATGGACAGATCACCTAAGCAAAATATCAACAAGGAAATAAAGACATTAAATGACACACTGGACCAAATGGACTTCACAGACATTATTCAGAACATTCCATCCCAAAGCAACGGAATACACATTCTTCTCTAGTGCCCATGGAACATTCTCCAGAATTGATCACATCCTAGGTCACAAATTAGGTCTCAAATGCTACCAAAAGATTGGGATTATTCCCTGCATATTTTCAGACCACAATGCTTTGAAACTAGAATGCAATCACAAGAGGAAAGTCAGAAAGAACTCAAATACACGGAGGCTAAAGAGCATCGCACTAAAGAATGAATAGGTCAACCAGGAAATTAAAGAAGAATTTAAAAAATTCATGGAAACCAATGAAAATGAAAACACAACTGTTCAAAATCTTTGATATACAGCAAAGGCAGTCCTGAGAGGAATGTATATAGCAATATAAGCCTTTCTCAAGAAACATGAAAGGTCTCAAATACACAACTTAACCGTACACCTAAAGGAGCTAGAGAAAAACCAGCAAATAAAGCCTAAACCCAAAAGGAGAAGAGAAATAATAAAGGTCAGAGCAGAAATCAATGAACTAGAAACCAAAAGAACAGTAGAACAGATCAACGAAACTAGGAGCTGGTTCTTTGAAAGAATTAACAAGATTGATAAACCCCTGGCCAGACTTATCAAAAAGAAAAGAGAAATGACCCAAATCCACAAAATCATGAATGAAAGAGGAGAGATCACAACCAACACCAAAGAAATATAAGCAATTATTAAGAACATATTATGAGCAACTCTATGCCAGCAAATTAGATAACCTGGAAGAAATGCGTGCATTCCTACAGATGTATTAACTACCAAAATTGAACCAGGAAGAAATAGAAAACCTGAACAGACCTATAACCACGAAGGAAATTGAAGCAGTCAGCAAAAATCTCCCAACAAACAAAAGCCCAGGGCCAGATGGCTTCCCAGGGGAATTCTATCAGACATGTAAAGAAGAATTAATACCTATTCTCCTGAAACTGTTCCAAAAAAGAGAAATGGATGGAAAACTTCCAAACTCATTTTATGAGGCCACCATTACCTTGGTCCCCAAACCAGACAAAGACCCCATCAAAAAGGAGAATTACAAACCAATATCCTTGATGAACATGGATGCAAAAATTCTCACCAAACTACTGGACAATAGGATCCAACAGTACATTAAAAGGATTATTCACCATGACCAAGTGGGATTTATCCCTGGGCTGCAAGGCTGGTTCAACATCCACAAATCAATCAACGTGATACAATACATTAACAAAAGAAAGAACAAGAATCATATGATCCTCTCAATAGATACAGAAAAAGCATTTGACAAAGTACAGAATCCTTTCTTGATCAAAACTCTTCAGAGTATAGGGATAGAGGGTACATACCTCAATATCATAAAAGCCATCTATGAAAAACCTACAGCGAATATCATTCTCAATGGGGAAAAGCTAAGAGCTTTTCCCCTAAGGTCAGGAACACGGCAGGGATGTCCACTCTCACCACTGCTATTCAACATAGTATTAGAAGTCCTAGCCACGGCAATCAGACAACAAAAAGGAATCAAAGGCATCCAAACCGGCAAAGAGGAAGTCAAATTCTCACTCTTTGCAGATGATATGATACGGTATGTGGAAAACCCAAAAGACTGCACCCCAAAACTGCTAGAACTCATACAGGAATTCAGTCAAGTAGCAGGATATAAAATCAATGCACAGAAATCAGTGGCATTCCTATACTCCAACAACAAGACAGAAGAGAGACAAATCAAGGAGTCGATCCCATTTACAATTGCACCCAAAACCATTAGATACCTTGGAATAAATTTAACCAAAGAGGCAAAGGATCTGTACTCAGAAAACTATAAAATACTCATGAAAGAAATTGAAGAAGACACAAAGAAATGGAAAAACGTTCCATGCTCATGGATTGGAAGAACAAACATTGTGAAGATGTCCATGCTACCTAGAGCAATCTACACATTCAATGCAATCCTCACCAAAATAATATCCACTTTTTTCAAAGAAATGGAACAAATAATCCTAAAATTTGTATGGAACCAGAAGAGACCCCGAATAGCCAGAGGAATATTGAAAAAGCAAAGCAAAGCTGGCAGCATCACAATTCCAGACTTCCAGCTCTATTACAAAGCTGTCATCATCAAGACAGTATGGTACTGGCACAAAAACAGACACATACATCAATGGTACAGAATAGATAGCCCAGAAATGGACCCTCAACTCTATGGTCAAGTCATCTTTGACAAAGCAGGAGAGAATGTCCAATGGAAAAAAGACAGTCTCTTCAACAAATGGTGTTGGGAAAACTGGACAGCCACATGCAGAAGAATGAAACTGGACCATTTCCTTACACCACACACAAAAATAGACTCCAAATGGTTGAAAGACCTAGATGTGAGACAGGAGTCCATCAAAATCCTAGAGGAGAACAGAGGTAGCAACCTCTTCAACCTCAGCCGCAGCAACTTCTTCCTAGAAACATCACCAAAGGCACGGGAAGCCAGGGCAAAAATGAACTATTGGGATTTCATCAAGATAAAAAGCTTTGGCACAGCAAAAGAAACAGTCCACAAAACCAAAAGACAACCGACAGAATGGGAGAAAATATTTGCAAATGACATATCAGATAAAGGGCTAGTATCCAAAATCTATAAAGAACTTATCAAACTCAACACCCAAAGAACAAATAATCCAATCAAGAAATGGGCAGAAAACATGAACAGACATTTTTCCAAAGAAGACATCCAAATGGCCAACAGGCACATGAAAAAGTGTTCAACATCACTCGGCATCAAGGACATCCAAATCAAAACCTCAATGAGATACCACCTCACACCCGTCAGAATGGCTAAAATTAACAAGTCAGGGAACGACAGATGTTGGTGGGGATGTGGAGAAAGGGGAGCCCTCCTACACTGTTGGTGGGAATGCAAGCTGGTGCAACCCCTCTGGAAAACAGTATGGAGGTTCCTCAAACAGTTGAAATTAGAGCTACCATTCGATCCAGCAATTGCACTACTGGGTATTTACCCCAAAGATACAAATGTAGGGACCCAAAGGGGTACGTGCACCCCAATGCTTATAGCAGCAATGTCCACAATAGCCAAACTGTGGAAAGAGCCAAGATGTCCATCGACAGATGAATGGATAAAGAAGAAGTGGTATATATACACAATGGAATATTATGCATCCATCAAAAGGAATGAGATCTTGCCATTTGCAACCACGTGGATGGAACTGGAGGGTGTTATGCTGAGTGAAATAAGTCAATCAGAGAAAGACATGTATCATATGACCTCACTGATATGAGGAATTCTTAATCTCAGGAACAAACTGAGGGTTGCTGGAGTGGTCGGGGGTGGGAGGGATGAGGTGGCTAGGTGATAGACATTGGGGAGGGTATGGGCTACGGTGAGCGCTGTGAATTGTGTAAGACTGTTGAATCACAGATCTGTACTTCTGAAACAAATAACGCAACATATTTTAAGAAAAAAAAAAAGAAGATAGCAGGAGAGGAAGAATGAAGGGGAGTAAGTCAGAGGGGGAGACGAACCAGGAGAGATTATGGACTCTGAAAAACAAACCGAGGTTTCTAGAGGGGAGGAGTGTAGGGGGATGGGTTAGCCTGGTGATGGGTATTAAAGAGGGCACATTCTGCATGGAGCACTGGGTGTTATGAACAAACAATGAATCATGGAACACTACACCAAAACAAATGATGTAATATATGGTGATTAACATAACAATAAAAAAATTAAAAATAAATAAATAAATAAAAAGTTTTTGCACAGCAAAAGAAACAGTCCACAAAACCAAAAGACCACTGACAGAATGGGAGAAAATATTTGCAAATGACATATCAGATAAAGGGCTAGTATCCAAAATCTATAAAGAATTTATCAAACTCAACACCCAAAGAACAAATAATCCAATCAAGAAATGGGCAGAAGACATGAACAGACATTTTTCCAAAGAAAACATCCAAATGGCCAACAGACACATGAAAAAGTGCTCCACATCACTCGGCATCAGGGAAATCCAAATCAAAACCTCAATGAGATACCACCTCACACCAGTCAGAATGGCTAAAATTAACAAGTCAGGAAACGACAGATGTTGGCAGTGATGCGGAGAAAGGGGAACCCTCCTACACTGTTGGTGGGAATGCAAGCTGGTGCAACCCCTCTGGAAAACAGTATGGAGATTCCTCAAACAGTTGAAATTAGAGCTACCCTACGATCCAGCAATTGCACTACTGGGTATTTACCCCAAAGACACAAATGTAGGGATCCGAAGGGGTACGTGCACCCCAATGTTTATAGCAGCAATGTCCACAATAGCCAAACTGTGGAAAGAGCCAAGATGTCCATCGACAGATGAATGGATAAAGAAGAAGTGGTATATATACACAATGGAATATTATGCAGCCATCAAAATGAATGAGATCTTGTCACTTGCAACGACGTGGATGGAACTGGAGGGTGTTATGCTGAGTGAAATAAGTCAATCAGAGAAAGTATCATATGTATCATATGACCTCACTTATATGAGGAATTCTTAATCTCAGGAAACAAACTGAGTGTGCTGGATTGGTGGGGAGTAGGGGGGATGGGGTGGCTGGGTGATAGACATTGGGGAGGGTACGTGCTATGGTGAGCGCTGTGAATTGTGCAAGACTGTTGAATCACAGATCTGTACTTCTGAAACAAATAATGCAACATATGTTAAGAAAAAGTAAAAGAAGAAGATAGCATGAGGGGAAGAATGAAGGGGAGTAAGTCGGAGGGGGTGATGAACCATGAGAGACGATGGACTCTGAAAAACAACTGAGCGTTCTAGAGGGGAGGAGGGTGGGGAGATGCATTAGTCTGGTGATGGGTGTTAAAGAGGGCACATTCTGCATGGAGCACTGGGTGTTTGCACAAACAATGAATCGTGGACCACTACATGAAGAACTAATGATGTAATGTATGGTGATTAACATAACAATAAAAAATTTAAAAAAAAAAAGAAAATCAGGATCTAGTCTGCCTTTTCCCCACTACTGAGGTGAGGAGAATCCCTGCATATATTTTATATGTTAATTCAAGTGACTCAAAGGAATGCGCTTTGTTTTAGCAGAAAAATTAATTTAATTTGCTGTATGAAGTATAACTAAAGATCTTTCTCTTAATGGTGTGACTTCACATGCACTTTAAAAATGACATTAAACTATTTAGGTAGACTCATATGTATAAAGAATTATTTTAGATAAAACATCTCTAAAAAACTAGAAGGATCTTTATCATATTGGCCACTGATAAATGGAGCCTACATATTTCACTGAAACTAGATATCACTAAGAATTGAAGAACAGATCAAGAACTTTCCAATATCATTTTTTTCAGATGACCCTTATTTCTTCTATAGATAACACTGCTGAAAACAAGTTCATTAAGACTTTTCTATCAGTCAGAAATATCTAAAATACAATCTTTGAGCTGCTATGTCATATACTACCAGTGAGCAAAAAAAGGAAGTAAAAAAGAAAGACATTCTTACATTTAGCTAAGATTCTGAGTCCTTGCTGACATCACTGATGAAATAAATAATATTATTAAGAAGAACATTACTGCAGATGAATTTATTTATAATGTCGTGATCAAATCATTTTGGAAGGTATGTGTACAACCTTGTCTCTCTTATCAATAGAGTACATTTATTCAATGCCAGTAATATACCAGGTGCTGCAGGAGAAGTAAACCAGATGGTCCAAGAATTTCCACATGGGAGAGCAAACTTGGGCAAGTCTTTGAATGCACTTTATTTAAATCTTTCCTATTTTGTCACAGAAACAGTCAACTGGAGTAAGTCACTATGCTAAGGCAGAGTGAAATTAATGGAACATTATCAATATCTCCTCTAATTTTTATTGCTTGTGCTGCCTTGGGCAAAAGATCTATTTTATAGTGAGATGAACATATATACAGAATATTAACATATTCTGAGAAAAGCAAAATCCTGCTGGGTGAACACATGTTAGCTATGGCCACAGTAATGAACTATAAATTCAGGTTTTTAAAGCACTGCCATCAATGTGTAAAAATATCTATCTGTAACTATTGCCAATTTCCATACACACACATACACACTTAGCCACAGAGCATCATTAGCAAAGATATGTGTGATAATGAAAGCATTCTAAATCCTTCCAAGGAGGAAATTATTAAAAGAAAATATATAATATTTATACAAGAGAGTTCTACGTAGTTTCTAAAAGAATGGGTTTATATTCGGGTTCCAAATTGGAAACATACACATAATATATTGTTTAATGGCCAAAAGAAAGAATGACAGTTTAAGAAAATGTAGCAGGGGTTAAAACTTAAAGTCTATACAGGCCAACCAGATAACATTAGTGAGAGAAGTTGGTGTCCAAGTCCAGATTCCCAAGAAAACCGGATGTGAAGCAAAGCTTAGGTACTGAGACTACAATCCCAAAAGCAGGAAGCTCAGGAGGGAAGAAGAAGAGGTCTGAAAAAAAAAAAAAAAAGGCGAGGAAAAATCAAGGGGCTTTTTTTTTTTACCAAGCTGTCTATGGCTTTGTGAAGAGACCCAGTTGGTTGCTTGTCCAAAGGACATTTCCAGGCAGCCATACAGAGCGTCCATGTCTCTGTACCTCAGACGAAGGCAAGGAGAGGGTTATATTTGCTAATTCCTTGAGATCTCCTACCCTTCTCCTACCCTATTTTGCATTAACTACAGGAATTAGTTCCCTTGCTTCCAGATGGCATCACCTGGCCCCTTGGATGACTTCGGAGGAAAACCACATTCCATGCCCAGGCAAGGGACATTTTACATAAGACTAGAAGTAGTAGAAAGAGCCAGAGACTCTATCTGATTAATTTAAGCAGGATGCTCCAAAGTAGTTGTGATTCCTGCCATATAGGCAGGAGCAACAGAGGCTATTAAGCTCATTCCAGATGGAGTCAAGCCCCAAAGCAGAGTTAGAAGCTGAGGCAGATTCAGCTGCAGTGGTGGGAGCAGCACTGGGATCCTCCATGAGCTAGAGACCAAGGGCCCAGTAGACAAATGAAGTTGAGTGAATCAGAGCAGGCTCACAAATTGGACCTGCTATATATTAGGCAGAACAAATTACAACTGACACTCATCCCCAGTGATGGAAATGCAGTAAGCAATAGTAGAAACCCGGGGAGAATGCAAGACAGCCATGCTGCTACCCAACTCTTAGAAAACTGCTACCATACAAGGATGTTGGTCCAATGTACAAAGGCTGCATTAATTTTTAATTTAAATCAACACATAAACAAGACATAAGAGTTCTATTCTTCCTGGTGTCCAGAAGCCCAGTGGTAGCCAAGATGTATGATAAAAGGAGAAATTCTTGAAAATTTTCACAAATAATTTTTAGTGACATTTTGATATCTAGGAATTATGGAAACAAATAAAAGCCTAGTAATGACCTGCAGTTGTGTGGGGAGTTTTTCTTCTGAAAACAAATACCAACTTCTTATAAACCTCATGACTTAAGGTTAAAAAAAAAAAAAAAACTATGTTCATCATCAACTTGAGAAGAATTTGGTTCAGAGATGCCTGGAAAAGGTAACATATGAGGGAACTATACAGGGGAAAAAGATCTAAGGAAGTAAATGGGAATAAAAAAATATCAGTAAGAGGTTGGTTTTGTTTTGTTTTTGATTTTGATTTTTGGTGGGAGGTTAAAAATAGGGTTGAGAAAAAACTCTCCAAATTTGGAATCCCTTAGAGCTACACTAATTCTGTGTCTAATTCCTAAGCCTTTCTAAGGATTGGGAAAACAAATTTAACTAGCTCCTTGTTTGTTTCCCTCTTTAAGGATAATTAAATTTCAGTTATATTTTCTCTACTTAGGAACTGCTAAGCAATTTTTTAATGTTCTAAAATTTTATTGTCATTTCTCATCTGAGACAACTTATTTTCCCAAATTCAGTTCTTTTGTAATTATATATTATATATATATCTATAATCATTCTTAGTGAGATCTGGAGAAAAAGCAAAGTGTAATCTATGTATACTCTATCACCTATAATTAGGAGCAGGACAATCCCTATTTTAGGCAAATTCTCTCATGGAAGATTTTAAGAGGGTTGACCTCCTAGCTTATTTGGTGAGTCAGTAAAATTTGGATAGCAAAACCAGACAAGAAGAGAACAAGGAAATAAAATCATAGATGAATATTATACAGGTACACAGCAAAACTATTAACTAAAACACTACTAGCAAATTGAATCTGCCAGAGTATAAATAATAATACTCATAGGAATGTGGGATTGTTCAACATCAGATAATCTATCAAAAACTTTACCATATTCATGTATTAAAGAAAAAATCTATCTTCTCAATAGTAGTCAATAAAATTCAATACTGACTAATAATAAAATGCCTTAGTAAATGTGAAATAAAAGGAAACCTTCTAAACTAATGAAAATTATCCACTTAAAAACCTATAGCATATATACATACATAGAAAATATATACATTCTGAACATTGTATGAGGTCTTAAACCCCTGCCTACTGTCTTCAGCACTTTAGTGAAAACAAATATTGCTGGGTCTTTTACTTCCTTTTGAGGATTTTGAAGAAAAACGTTTTCATTCAGCTGGGCTTCTAGATAATCAATATGATAGAGATTATTTTTCAAATGCTCTGTGAATAAGTGTTAGTAGTCTACACTGAAAGATCAAATTTTCTTTTTATCCTGCCCAACACAAAATTTTCTTTTTTAACCAAAAGGCTATTTCCATCATGTGAATAATGCCCCTTGCTGCTAACTTGACTCCCTACTTTGTTTTCTGGCCTGATTTTCAAAGTTGGCACAATATCTTTGGCCTCCCTCCTTTGAGGAATCTGAATTGAAAAGTGATCCTAGCTACTCTTATCAAATCATTTAGCAGAAAGCTAGTGTAAGTACCAGTTTTAAATAAAAAAATCTCAAAGACTATATTAAAAACATCATGAGGTGGGGCGCCTGGGTGGCTCAGTTGGTTAAGTGTCTGCCTTTAGCTCAGGTCATGGTCCTAGGGTCTGGGATCAGGCCCCACATTGGGCTCTCTGCTCAGCAGAGAGCCAACTTCTCCCTCTCCCTCTGCCTACTACTCCCCCTGCTTGTGCTCTCTCTGTCAAATAAATAAATAAAATTTTTAAAATAAAAAAATAAAAATAAATCATAATGTAATATATTAAATTGTTTTTAACCTAATATCAAGAAATGCTAACTACCCAAATGAATATATCTCTCTTCTGGTAGCTGACTCTATTGTTTGTTTTTTTAACCACACAAAGAGAATCCTATTTTGTAGAATGATGTCCATACTCAAACATTTTAATGGGTCAAAAAAATTCAGATATTGTCTCCCTCCTGCTTCAAGATGAAATATCACCACATATTATCTCACTGTACTTTAAACAGTTTATTTATTTATTTATTCATTCATTTATTTGAGAGAGATAACGGGTGAGAGTGGGGGAGGGGCAGAGGAAGAGGAAGACAATTTCAAGCAGACTCCCTGCTGGGCACAGAGCCCCTCGAGGGGCCTAAACTCTTGACCCTGAGATCATGACCTGAGCTGAAACCAAGGGTCCAATGCTTAATCGACTGAGCCACCCAGGTGCCCCTAATCAGTTTACTTTTTAACTAAATACTCAGGGACTCCACATGGATAAGAAGGGGGACTCAGAAAAAATAAATTATCAACTTACTTTAAACTCCTTTCTACCATATAATTCAGCCATCCCACTTCTGAGTACATATCAAAAAGAACTGAAATTGGGATCTCAAATGATTATCTTCACTCCCGTCTTCATTGCAACACTATTCCCAATAGCCACGATATGTAAACAATCTAAATGTCTATCGATGGATAAATGGATAAAGAAAATGTGGTATATAACATATAATGTAATACTATTTGCTTTAAAAAAAAAAGAAGCCTGCTATATGTGACCACATGAATGAACCTGGAGAACAGTCACAGAAGAACAAACACTACATTATCTGACTCATACGACATATCTAGAATAGAGAAACTCATAGAAGCAGAGAGTAGAACAGTCGTTTGCCAAGACCTGAGGAGAGGGGAAAATGCAGAGTTGTTACTCAATGGATATATACTTTAAGTTATTAAAAATGGATAATTTGTAGAGATCCGCTATAAAATACAGTGCTTATGGTTAACAATCCTATACTGTACATTTAAAAATTATCTGTCAAGAAGGTAGATCACATGTTGGGTGTTCTTATCAAAATAATTAAAAAAAATTCTTTCCACAAAGTTTTAATGACCAAGACCCACTCAGAAACACATGAATACACTCATATACCACCCCCCACACACACATACACATACTCATCTTGTCTCAGGGACTCTGAGTCAAGCCAGAGCTGAATATCCAATAGATGGCGGGTGGTTTCAAGGAAGAAGAGAAGACGTTATAGAGGTAGGCTTCAGAATCAATGGGACAGTGTTTTACATCAAACACAGTGGGCATGGCCGAAAAGCAAGGATACAACCAGAAGCAAAGGGATCTGTAACCAAGATCAGTGGAATGAAGTGAACAGTTTCTGAAGCACGGACAAAAGTAAAATAACCTGCAGTGATTGCCTGACCCCAAGTTCTTACAAGGCTTATATAAGTATTGAGATAGGAATGGAGATATTAAATGCACTGAAGCAGTTTGAATAAATACTGGCTAGTTTTGAAATGATTTAAGCTCTATGATGAAGTTCAGTATAAAATATGGATGAGAATATCACAGTCACTGGACTTCTCTTCAGAATTGCATTGCAAATGTGTCCAATAAAATTTTCTTCATGTAATTTCTAATTTATGACCATGGGCAGTCCTTTCATATTTCTGTTCAATCCTCCTATTTCTGAAATATGCATACAAATCACATCCCTGTGCTTATAGTATTTTACTGAAATCTTGTTGTATTAAACATTACTCAGCATGTAAAATCTAACTTAATAGTTGAGGTTTAGGCAGCATTTTGCTGTAAGGCAAAATTGCTTTAGGTTGCAGTTTGTAGAAAACATTCTCCCTATAATGATTAAAAGCTCCAAATCTCCCTATCTTCCCCATGACTCCAGCATTTAGATTAGAATTTTTCTTATTATCCATTGTTACTGACACCTTTGAAACCAGTGTTGCTAGCTCATAGGACACCTTGAAACTCAGTTCCTTTAGCTCATTTACTATAGTGACTGACTTCTAACACAGAATTTACCATCCAGTATTTCTCTGTCTTCAAAATTTAGAAACTTTTTAGGTGATATCAATCCCATTCTCATTAAACTATTAAACTTTCATGTCATCCAAGTCAAACTTACTACATCACTTATTTCTCTTATCATTTGCTTCTGTAATTTACTTCTGACTACCCTTTACTCACTGCCCAGAAAAAGATTCAGCTTAGTTCCGTCACCACTGCCTTCCTTAACAGCCTGCCTTCCAAAGGTTCTTTCCCTCCTCTGCCACCATCACATATCTGATCTTCCTGGGGCTGCTAATCTTTGATCCTAAATCATTCTTACCACTTTTTTTTTTTTTTAAGATTTTATTTAGTCATTTGAGAGCGTACAAGCCAGCTGGGGAGGGGTGGGAAGGAGAGAGAGGTAGAAGCAGGCTCCTGCTGAGCAAGAAGCCCACTGCTGGGTGGGCCATCCCAGGACCCCAGGATCATGACCACGCCAAAGGCAGATGCTTAACTGATTGAGCCACCCAGGCGCCCCTACCTTTCTTTTTTTAGTTTTACTATTTTTTGAAAAAGCTAGAAGAACTGCCCTGTTGTAACCTTTTTTTTTTTAAAGATTTATTTATTTTTATTTTGAGAGAGTGAGAATGAGAGAGAGAGAGAGAGAGAGAGAGAGAGCACATGAGAGGGGGGAGGGTCAGAGGGTGAAGCAGACTCCCTGCTGAGCAGGGAGCCCGATGCAGGACTCGATCCCGGGGCTCCAGGACCATGACCTGAGCTGAAGACAGTCGCTTAACCAACTGAGCCACCCAGAAGCCCCTTGTTGTAACTTTTGATACCTAATTTCAACTGGACTTTCATTCACAATTGGTATTCTTCTCTTCATTTTGTATTGGTGTTCTGGTGAATTCCCTATAAGGTCTATTTCCTATCTCCTCTTCATAAACCAAAACCGCACTTTATGTCCTCTAAGCTGATGTTGCCAGAAGACTTAAAACTATGTGGTGTTACTTATTTCATCTATTCTCTCCATTTTTAAAAATAATTTTGTCTCTGTAATACCCTTATTTCTCTCCATTGAAAGAATATGTATAGTCTACTTTTTTAAGGTTTTTTTTCTAGACTTGCTATAGACCCCACTACTATCTCAACCCTCTTGGTCATTTATACTTCTTTGATGGTTTAACTCTACTTTTAATCATAGAAAGCTATGGCCCCTACTTCAAAACTTCAAACAAATCATTACTTAATATTTAAATGATTCTCTCTTCTTTTATGATTTCAAACTTCCAAAACGGTCTGTATTCCATATTTCCATACAATCTCCCCTTAATCCCACTCACATAAATTTAAATGTCCAGCAGATTATATGAACATACTTTTCTTAATTTCCAGTTAAATAAAACATTGGTATGCTTCAATCTTCTTTGGTTTTTTTGTATTATATATCTTGCTGCTCTATATTCTCTTTCTTTCTTTCTTTCTTTCTTTCTTTCTTTCTTTCTTTCTTTCTTTCTTTTCTTCTTTTTCTTTCTTTCTTTCTTTCTTTCTTTCTTTCTTTCTTTCTTTCTTTCTTTCTTTCTTTCTTTCTTTTCTTTTCTTTTCTTTTCTTTTCTTTTCTTTCTGTTTCTTAGAACTCTGGTTCATCCACCACACCTTTGCTTTTTAATCTCATCTTTAAGCACTTCCCAAGGCTCAAATCTTGGTCTTCCTGGTGAGAACTTAAGCTCTTTTAAGGTGGTATAAATTAATTAGCAAAACATCTTGTACTAAATGTATATTAGTTTTTGGATTTTCTCAAAAGAATCATACTTCGCAAGGTTCTTTCCCTTCAGTGAAGGCTTCTTTTGCACTTTATTAACAAGAGACATAACTATGAGAGAAGAACACCTTTATGGGCTTTTAATGCTACAGCTACATGTGAAAAATTCCAGGCTACAGCTCATGAGAAAAATCACCCAAAATTACAAGCAAAAGTTTGGAGTTTGGATGAGTATCAACCTTATAGATCCATCTCCATGACCCTCTTCTAATGGAGAATCCAACCACTGGTGAAAAACCAGCATTATCACCACATTTTGCAAGGTCAGTAAGATCCCTCAGAACAGAGAAAAGAATCACTATGGCATTAGTTGAATTAGTAAAGTATTTAAGTCAATGCTATGCATTTAGAGAACAAATAAAGACAAAAGTTAATTTCAAGTATAAAATCAGTAAAGCCTAAGTATAAACTAACAATAATAAATAATGCTTCAAATGTCATTATCTTTCAGGAGATACTATAAAAATGTTACTGAATGGTGACAAGCCCATGCTTGTTGAAATGAGCTTTCTGGGTTTTCAAGAAGATATGGGAGTGGTCCCACTCCTATTAAAGCAATGCAATAATCGTGGGAATAGAATAGAATAATTTTAGTGGATTAAAAAAGAGTTATGAGAGACATAACTATGAAGCAGGCATAATCTCAAAGGTTAAAATGTCACCAAAGAATGATACTCTGGCTTTGAACACTCTCCTTTGGAATTAATTCTTCCCTAAGGAAAAGAACTAAAAAAACTGCAATGACTAAAATTACTTAATTTTACTAACCCACCTGAAAAATTATGAACAACTAGTGTTTCTACTCAAAATAATAAGCCCAGTTAAATTTGAATTTCAGATAACCCACAATTTTATTATATTCTTAATATAATTATTCATCATTTATCTGAAATTCAAATTTAAATTCATGTCTTATATTTTCATTTGCTATATCTAGCTTCCCTAGAAGGACCTAACTGGTGAATATTATTTGTGTTGATATTTAACTACTGCTGGTCCCTCTCTCCACCCCACAGGACTATAAGTTCTAGTAGGGACCATAATCTTTCATATTTACTACTATAGCTTCAGCATCTAAAACTCCAAATTCTAAGAAAAAGTTTGAAGATATTAGAGGTAGGAAGGTAGGGCTAGAATCAATTTCACAGACTCACTTCCATTCTTGTTTTCTAATAAAGTTACCAGGCTTTAGTAGAAAACAAAAATCATCATCACATCCTGAAAGGTCAGTAAGAACTCCTTCACAAAGAATAGGAGCTTGTAAAATAATTACTTTAAATAAAGGAATGAAAATGAACCACTCACGTTGTTCTCTCTCTCCACTTCTTGGTTACTCCAAATAGCAGTCAAGTTTTCCTTGGTTGACAATACTATGTGGTAGCTGATATAAGCCATCAACACATCCAAATTTCTCATTCAGACTCTCTCCCTCTTTTTTCTCCTTCCTCTCTTGTTAGACAAAATAACAACCTAATTGCACTGATAAATCACAAAATTTTAGAACAAGAAGGGATAGAAAATATCAACTTTATCTCCTTTATTTTATAGATCAAAGAACTAGAGCTCTCATAACTATGAGTTCTTTCCCGATCAAAACTTTTACTTGGTTTGGTGTAATTATGCTCCAAGATTCAGCCTCAGCCTTCCCCTCCAGATGTGTATCTCATCACAATACAAATACTGTCTCCTGGTACCTATTACAAGTATCCCAGTGCTCTCACTGGCCCATAGGTGACCACTTCCTCCCTTGTACTCCCATCTGTTCATGTGTGTATTCTCAGTTTAAACATCTGTCTTCTCCTGTTAATCTGAATTATGTGAATGTAGGGACTATAGCTTGTTCTTGCTAGAATGACTAATGCCTATTCAACTATTCAACAGAGTAGAAGCCCAAGAAGCTTTTGACAAATGACGAAACACCTACATAATTAATGGAATAAACAATATCAAAGCTTAAGTACTGTGTGTTTTTTTCTAACCAACCTATAGGATTGAACTGAAGATCTGTCAAAATTAATGTAAAAGTGGCAGCAAATTTTGGGATGAAATTTATCATAAAAATAAGTATCAGCAATCTCTCAATCTAACAGACATGCTGAGAAGCCTGCTCTAGAACATACACAAAATTTTCTATTTTTCGCTTTCTTGTCCACTAATTAAATTTTATTTTCCTTCAGGCACAGTTTGAACATGTGGAATATTTCTTATTCCATTGTGTGTAATTTCTTTACTACTGGATTCTGTAATTTTTCATCACACACACATACACACACATACACTATTTTGATAATAATGTGGATGAAGCAGATTTTGGAATCTAAACACTTTTAATCAATCGCATTGCTTCTATAACTAAACATATTCTAAGTTCTCAATTCCGAATTTAGAAGTGAATTTGTAGAATGTAACTGGTGTGAAAACCAAGACTTGCTCTTGTATGCAAGATATAAAAAGCAAAAAAAAGTCTATACTCAACATGTAAATCAGAAATTAGTATATGGCCAGATAACTAGGCTTATTGTGGTGGCTATTTCATAATGTATATAATATCAAATCACTATGGTACATACTTGAAGCTAATACAATATTGTATGTCTATTATTCTGCAAAATAAAAATAAAGCCAGAAAGCTACTGAAAGGCAAAAAAAAAAAAAGAAGAAGAAATAACATATGGTTATAGATACGATTTTCTCTTATAAACACATCTTAAACAAAATTTTCAAATGACATAGATATGTTAGTTGATGCATAATGGCATCATCATTTTCAAATTTTTCATTTCATTTAGATTCAGTGGTAAATAGATACAAAATGATAAAGTTATCTACATATCCTGTCATTATGTGTGGATGCATTATTTATACATGTATTTACAGACCTTTTGTTAATTAACATTGAAGAAAAAATATTATATAAAAATTGGTGATTCTCAAACAATGAATCATGGAACACTACATCAAAAACTAAGCATGTAATGTATGGTGACTAACATAACATAATAAAATAAAGTTTAAAAATATTGGTGATTCTTTTTATAAATATAAAAGGTTATCCTTTATTTGCCATGTGTCAAGTACTATGTGCAAATTACTAAGCTAAGCAAGCATACTGTTAATTTAAACCTCATTATTCTCCAGAAAAAAATCACTGTGTCAAAGTAAGTGGTTACCTTTTGGAGATCATGTATATAGCCTATAGAATAAATGAGTGAATGGGAATGACCTAATTCTCTGGGATATCTGTGAAATAAATTTTCAAGTGATAACATTACCCATATAGTCATTAATTTGAGTATTTCAGAGTTATGTTTTCTGGAAAATTGTTTTAGGTGACTCAAAGATTCAAAAAAGATGAAGCTGCTGAGGTCTCAAGATGTAAATAAAGAATGCAAAGAAATGTGTTTGATGAAATTTGAACAAAGGCCAAGTAATAGTTCTCAATTAATATGTTTCATGTAATTTTTATTATAAACATGTATATTTAAATTTGTATATTAATTTGAAAATATTTGACTATTTAATCTACACTCTGAAAGATTGTTTTTAAAGATTTTATTCATTTATTTGACAAAGAGAGAGAGAAAAAAAAACAAGTCGGGGGAATAGCAGAGGGAGGAGGAGAAGCAGGCTCCCCACTGATAGGGAGCCCAATGCAGGGCTTGATCCCAGCCAAAGGCAGACGCTTAACCTACTGAGCCACCTAGGTAGCCCTACACTCTGAAAGATTTTATAGTTAAATTGGCCAATTAAAAAATTCTCTCCTTTGTAAAATAAAAGATTGGCTTATATTATGAGGTATTTCTATTATGGGCATATATCACAACATAACATCTGTCATTCAAGTATTAAAAGATAGAATCAGAATAACCAAAGAATAATCAGAATAACCATCTGCCCACATGCACAGCCTGGGCTTTTAACTACTGTCTACTTAAAATGTATATCCACTTTACTACATCTAAATTTTTTAATATAATCCACAAAATAAAATTATACATTGGTAGTCTTTAATACTTTTTAAATTCAAGTGTAATTAACATACAGTGTCCTATTAGTTTCGGGTGTACTAAATAATGATTCAATGATTCTATACATTAGTACTCATCACTATAAGTATACTCTTTAATCCCCTTTGTCTATTTCACCCATCCCCCAACCCCTCCCCTCTGGCAGCCACCAGTTGTCTGTATTTAAGAGTTTGTGTTTTTGTTTGTCTCTTTTTTTTCTTGGTTTGGTCATTTGTTTTTGTTTCTGTTTTTTTCTTAAATTCCACATATGAGTGAAATCATATGATACTTGTCTTTGTCTGACTTATTTCACTTAGCATTATACCTTCTGGGTCCAACCACGTTTTTGCAAATGCAAAGATTTCATTCTTTTTTTATGGCTGAGTAATATTTAATTATATATATTCATATATATATATATATATCTCACATCATCTTTATCTATTCATCTATAAATGGACACTTGGATTGCTTCCATATTTTGACTATTTTAAATAATGTTGCAGAGAACATAGGGGTGATATGTCTTTTCAAATTAGTGTTTTCATTTTTTATGGGTAGATACACAGCAGTGAAATTACTGAATCCTATGGTAATTTTATTTTTAATTTTTTGAGGGATCTCCATACTGTGTTCCATAGTGGCTGTACCCATTTACATTCCCACCAATAGTGCACGAGGGTTCCCTTTTCTTCACATATTGCCATTCTGACAGGTGTATAGTGATATTTCATTGCAGTTTTGATTTGTATTTTCCTGTTGATTAGTGATGTTAAGCATCTTCTCATGTGTCTGTTGGCCATTTATATGTCTTCTTTAGAAAAGGTCCTCTGCCCATTTTTTTTATTCAGATCAGGTCCTCTGCCCATTTTTTTTATTCAGATCATTTGGGTGTCTTTTGGTGTTTAAGTCTTTAATACTTTTTACAGGCAGCCTCTTGGCAAATGAAAGGATATGTATGTGTGTTCAGTTGACAGGTACTTCCTCAGAACTCAGTATATTTTGGTGAGTGCAAATAAGTAATATCTAACCACAATTAAAGGAAAAAGAATACAAGACTATCCAAGGAAGAAAATAAGCTTCCCTAATATATAATTCATAATGCTATTATTAATATATATTATTCTAAAAGGTATGTATTTTGATCCTTAAAGGTCATGCTGTGATTTTAAGACAATTGAGAAATTTATTCATTACATTGCATGAAAAAAATGTGTCTAGGCATTCCAAGGAGGAGTTATTTTACTGTATGCGGTTGGTATACTTTTGTATAATATGCAACCAGAGAGAGCAGCGTTTCTTTTTCCCAAAGAAGAACATTATTGAAAATAGACAATGTATGATTCTCCATGTTCAAGATATCTGGATAGCCATGGAGTAAGCTAGCGAATCTTTTCCAAAATGTTATGCATACCTTAGCCACATATCTTGCTCTCATGTTAGTCTTACCTTCAAAATGAGGCCATCTTTCAGACATGCCATCAATTTATCTATTTCGTGAAAAAAACAATGTTTAAAAGTGTTGCCTTTTACATCGTGAAACTAAACATGGCAAGAGGTGAGAAATGGAGTAGGCAAGATGTTTACTGAATATATTAATTTATTTAGCTCTAGGTATCTTAATTGTTTTTTAAATACATGAGTTCAAATTTTTTAAAAAATGAGGGCTGGTGGTGATCATTTAGCTCTCACCATACTCTTGTGCTCATTTGGATTGAAATGGTGTTGCAATGCCCAAATCACTATTTTTAAAGTAATTTTCTACCTGATGTATTTGTTCACATTAATAAAAAATTGTTTTGCTGTAGTCATTCAGAGCCGCTGAAACAGCAAAACGCAAGCTAGTCCAAGATGATCTAATTTGTACTTGCCACCACAATATTTCTTCCAGGCACAATCAGCCACTCTGTCAGCATCAGTGAACCTCCTCTCTGTATGTTTAATGAGAAAATGTGGAGAAAGAATATCAAAAAATATTTTTATCAGGACTCAATTTTCCATCCCACTTAGAGTTTCAAGATTCCCAGGAAGTAGATGAGGCTCAGGCAAAGGTGAAAAGCAGCTAATGATTTTGGTTTCTCATTTCTGGAGTAAGAACTAGGTAGCTAGATGGAGAGGGAAATTGTATAGGATTTACTAATTCTGTAGCTATTCAAACACAGGAAAGAAAAACGAAAAGAATTTTAAGCTTGCCAATGCCGTTCCCTTTACATATTCACAGGAAATAGATTACAAAGACAAATAAAACCTCAAATGATATTGAACTTCATGAGCATTCCTAGACTGATAATATCCTAGAACAATATAGTAAAGCCTTAGCTAAATCATAATATAATTGTCACTAACTAATAATAATTAAAATAAATAGCATTTGTAGAGTACTGTGCAGTTTCCAAATTGCTTGGATACATACATCATTCTGTATTTATATCATCCTTAGCAAACACAAAAAAACCAAACCCCCCTGGGATGGTTTAAGAAAAAAAAATTGTTCAATCAAATCAGTTTGGAAAATTGTACTTAAAGGAATTTAAAAAGGTGAGATAAAAAGACTATATATCACTAGAAAGTAGAGTCAGTTTACATCGAAAAGTAGCTTCTTTCTGGCCTTGTATTTTGTTCACGTGTACTGTTTCGTTTAACTACATGATGAAATGCCACTATTTCCCTCACATACACTCCACATACTTCACATTCCTACATAAGCACCATCATCTCAATAATATGAGGATTCTTCTCTCCCAGGCACCAGGGGCATCAATGCCCAAGAAATACAAGACCGGGTGGCTTTAGTTTCCTGCACTTCACTATCTACCTGGGCTCCCACCAAGACCACCCTGAGAATATTCAGTGGAAACCTGGTATACTATTCATGCAAATGTATATTTCTGAAAGTTCTCCAACCCCATCCTCATCTTCTCTGGAGGTGGCAGTATTTAAATTGCAGCTTAGAAGTTCTGTTTGTGTCACAAAGTAAGATATCGTTGCATTTAAAGTAATAACGGGGTTTCTGCTATGTCATACCTATTTATGCATTTAGTAAATAAGTAAAGGTCCTACTTTATCCCAGGCACTGTTCTAAGATTTGGGGATATGTATGTAGAAGGAAAGACAAAAAATATAATGAATGGGGGCACCTGGGTGGCTCAGTCGGTTAAGTGTCTGCCTTTGGCTCAGGTCATGATCCCAGGGTCCTGGGATCAAGCTCCTCATCAGCCTCCCTTCTCAGTGGGAAGCCTGCTTCTCCCTCTGCCCCTCCCTCTAGCCTTTCCTTTGCCCCTCCCCCTCCCCCTGCTCCTGCTTTCTCTCTCTTTCTTAAACAAATAAATAAAATCTTTAAAAAATGTAATGAATGAGTAAATGTGCGGTATTTTATAAGGAAAAAATGCTATAAATTGCATGGGTAAGAAGGATGAGTGCACATAACAGGGGACAATTAGAATCTTAAATAAGGAGATTAAGGTACATCTCACCAATAAGGTACATTTGGAAAAGAGGTGAGGGAGATGAGGGAGAGGTGCATGCATGAGTCTGGGATAAAAAGATGCAATTCAAAGAGAACAGGTATTTCCAAAGCCCTGAGGTAGGATCATACTTGGCATGTTTGAGAAACAATAAAAAGGTCAATGTAGAGAAGTGGGTAGATAGAACGTAGAAGATGCAGACATTATAGGTGCCTTAGACGACAATATGTTTTAAAAGGCATGAGAAAAACACAAGAATCAGAGACAAGCCCATTTTCCATATCTCCATATTTTATAGTAATAAGTTAGGTTCTACTCACAAATTGGGGCTATAGGATAGTAAGCCGTGTGGACTCAGGAAAACTTGAGCATGTGTTTCTCATGTTTGGTTGAAATATGTACATATCATGGCAAATATCTATGCATTTTCTGTGTGATTTAATAAACATTTCAGTCTATAATATAAGCAACTTTTATAGGAGAGTAAGAGAGACACAGAGAGAAATATATAATAGCTAAGAATGCTTTTCTCTAACTTCGTGCTCTTTTCTGGTTCTCAGATCTTGAAACCACAGTCAAATATATTACTTGATATAGATTTGTAAGAAAATTAATCTAGCATATAACATCTAAGGTGTGTTAAATTAATTTTTAATTGACCGTTTAAAGTAATGGCATTGTACAAAACCAGCTGGAGTAAAATAAGAATAAATAGGGGAAAGGATCTTTAGGCACTGAAAAACAACTGTGCCGTGTATGGGTAGAAAAAGCTTAGGTATGCTAGAAAGCATGATTTCAATACACAGCTGCTAAAGGAGAAAAATAACCATGATCCTTTAGTATCTTTCTAAAATTTAGTAAAGGAAACAAGATAATAAAAACATCAGATTCGGAATCTTAGCTTACTGAAATAATCAAGCCTCAATTGGGTCAAAGGTTCTTGCATTAAAAATAAAAGGGTACAATTTTTTCATCCTGATAAGGAAAAAAATCTCCAGTTATTACATGATTTCTTAGGCTTAGCAATAAAAAAAGAATTTCTTTAGAGGATGGCCTATTTCACAATTCTAGGGAAAAGCCACTGAATGGATATGAATATTTCTTTTAATCAATGCTTACAATGATGTTAATGTTATTTTCAGGTAGCCAGTAATTATACCTTTAGCCTAAACAAATTTATACATTTTGGTACACTTATTTTCACAGACATTTAAATTTACATGATGTGTCCTTCAAAACTGCACTAACTACAACAACATAATATGGGTTTTTATAATGCAGTAGGATATCAGTGTGTCTTGCACATATATAAAACTATGTTAAGCAGATGGGGTAAACCACAACAACATAAACAAAAAAACCCAACATAACTAACTGTGTGAGGTTCACAAAACAATTCACATACAGATTATTTACAAAATGTGTTGAAAACATAATCTCACTGAAAATGATAGAATTATAACATCTCTCTGGGACCCAAGCCGCTTTGTAAAGGCAGGAAGCCACGTTCTTGGGTGGGTTACCCCCACTGAAATGTTCTCAGATTTTACATTGTAGAAAGAACACTTCCCATAAACAGAGAGCTCTCTGGGGGCATCTACAGGACTAAGTGGTAACTCCCAGGGAAGCAATGGTTTGGGAACTTTCGGTCATGCTGTATCATTAATGAATTGCCTGATTTATAACCAATGTAAATTTGGAGCTGGCTCCCTTCCCAGAATGCTTCCAAGCAATAGCACAGCAGAAACAGTAACACCATGGACACAGAAAAAGACAGCAGTTTGAGGAATTTAAAAAATTGAAGTTTTGGCCAAAGCATAAAGATATAATGGATGCTGAGATCCAAAGATGGAGCCAGACCTCATGGAGAATATAAAAAGTGAAACAGTAAAAATGAATAATGTAACACTTCAACCTTCACCACACCAAAGCTCTAAGGGGCTCCAGATACAGGACAGCAGATATGGGCAGCATCTGTGCAGAGATTATTTAGGGAGAGAGTCGTGCTGTGAGTAGCCCCTCCACACCAAAAGGGAAGAATGGGAAGGTGAAACCCGAGGAACTGAGGGCTACAACTTTCAATGCTGCACTGTGGTAAAGATTCCCAGGTAGTATTTGCATAATGTATTTATTAAAGTTTAGCTTTCTCTCAGGAAAATATCATTAAAACAAGAATGACAAGAGATTGGGCGCCTGGGTGGCTCAGTTGGTTGGGCGACTGCTTTCGACTCAGGTCATGATCCTGGAGTCCCGGGATCGAGTCCCACATCGGGCTCCCTGCTCAGCAGGGAGTCTGCTTCTCCCTCTGACCCTCTTCCCTCTCGTGCTCTCTATTTCTCATTCTCTCTCTCTCAAATAAATAAATAAAATCTTAAAAAAAAAAAGAATGACAAGAGATGTCCTTTTTGCCCTATGTTGTACAAATTGCTCCATTACAACCTATAAATGTATCATTTATCACAATCCTTTTGCAAATTTTTTATTAAAATAGCTTTCCTTTAATGCTTTTATGGGGTTTCTACTTATAACTTCATAGAATATTTAGATTACCTTTAAATAGACAAAATATACTTATTGTAATGTTAGGTATCCTCATATTTGCAAATGAAAAAAAGCAATCCTCATAAATTGTAATGCCCCATATAGTATTTCAAAAGTCTTTACTTGCTTTGGTGTATTTGATATAAATTACAGATTTAAAAATTTAAAAAACAAATAGTAGTTTATTCATATATCATGATAGCTAAGATAAATTAAGAAGCTATATCATTTATATGTCAGGGAAAACTTATAATATTGTACTAGTTCTTGAAATAGATATAAGATGATTTCCAGCATAATTTCATTATCTTATAATTGGGTATGAGCTAAGCTGATGAGGAGAAATATTGAAACATTTTGCAAACATCAGTAGTATTAACCCACCTTAGCCTCCTAAATCACTTCTGGACTCACCCATCACAGACCATGAACGAATTTAAGACTCCCAAATTTTTTAATTCAGAGCACTTCCAAGTGCCTATGGCTATAAGACACGTTTCGGGAAGAAAGAAGTGACTAAATGCCCAATTCACAATAATGGGTTTAACATGTAAGAAATGGCAGGCTACTGCTTTGCAAAGCACATTCTCTGCTTTGGCCCTTGGCCATATTTACCCAAATTTCTTAGAGGGATTTTTTTTCTCCCTTAGAATTGCTTCATGAAAGTGGAATTCAAGAAATTATTTTAAGAATCATTTAAAATGGGAAGTCAGCAGAAAGTGGGGTTTTGGTTGGTAGTAGCCAAAAACATTGTAAGGAGTATTGGAGGCTGTGTAATTTTGAAAGGATTGTGTTTCTATGCATTGTATTCAGTAGTCTACATGAACAAAAATGATAAGAAAAAAGCATTTAGCAGACTCTATTGCCAGGGATGCTGGCAGCCTGCCAAACATACAGAGGTAGCCCTATTCCACCTCTTTGACTGTCTTCAGAGTAACATTACCCTTCGCCTGCTAAATAAAAGAAAAGGTGCCCATTGAAATCTGCAGCATGAAGTTACACCTGCTTAAGTTATGCTTGTTTTCCCTTCATACAAAATATTTGTGTATCTGCTAGCAGGAGGTTAAATCCTTACCTGGCATATAAATTGTAGAAAATATCATGTTAATTGTTGACATGACAATAAAGACATAAAATCTTAGTTAAGTGTACTTCATTGTATTGTTTGTATCTGACAGTAAATTGGGATAGTTGCATTAAATTTATTTTTGCTGCATTTATATATACACATATGAAGAGAGAGAGAGAGGCAGAGTGGGGGGTGGGAGCATGCAGCCTGGAGAGTTCAAGACAATGTATTCTTCATGTTTCAGGAAGTAAGGGTTGCTTCCTGTCTCTTATTGTTTCTTATAACTGTTTGGTTAGGATAGTTTCTAAGTTTCTCTCACATTACTTATCTTTTAGGTATTTCAGGAAAGAGAGAAAGAGAATACATATCACCCAATTAGTGTATTTTCTGAACATAAAATGAGGAGAAAAGAGAAAGAAAATAGTGCTTCCTTCCGATTTTGTAATGGAACATATTAACCTTGTCTCTTTGGAACAAGAAGTCTATTTGTTTGAGGAACTGAGCAACCTCCTAGAAAGGAACTCATTCTCTGTGAAAAAGAAGTGATGTGCATAATCTGTCCAAAAATACAGGTTGGTTACCCGAGGATAGAGGAGATTCTCAGTATAGTGTGATGATTTCCCCTGAAGTACCCCCAGCCTGATTCCCTATAGACTTGTGACTCATGAGTGAATCTTTGAAAAAAGGGACACATTCTGTTGTTGTGGAGTATAATTCAATACTAGAAAAGAACAAAATGGAAGAAGGATCTCTTTCCAATGTGGCTTCAGTAACCAGTGGAATCTGATGTGCACAGAGTAATGGGCAACAAATGACAAGGTGAAGTAACCTATAGGAGGTGAGAGCACCTAGAAAATGTACCACAACTTCAGAATGGCTGAATGCATGGCTGCCATAATGAGCCAGTGCAGAACACAGAATGTTCATGAATAAATCTGAAGGGAAACAGTAGCAGAGGAAAATATAGGTGCTGGCATATTGAGTTACTGTTTATTCAATTATTAAGCCCACATAGGCAATGTGCTATGCCCTTTACAAACAAATATCTCATTTGATCCCCATAGTAAGCCTTTAACTTAGGTATTATAATTCCCATTTTGCACATGAGGCAAGTGATTATTTAAGAGCAGATGTTTTCGGGCGCCTGGGTGGCTCAGTCGGTTGAGCAACTGCCTTTGGCTCAGGTCATGATCCTGGAGTCCGGGGATCGAGTCCCGCATCCGGCTCCCTGCTCCGCAAGGAGTCTGCTTCTCCCTCTGACCATCTTCCCTCTCGTGTTCTCTATCTCTCATTCTCTCTCTGTCTCAAATAAATAAATAAAATCTTAAAAAAAATCTTTAGAATTACTCCAGCCAGCAACAAGGTAAAATCTTCAGAGAAGGTATGCCCGAACTTGATGAGAGGGCAAAGGAAAAGAATCTCCAAGGAAAAAGACCAGTCCAGATGCCCACAAAGAATCACTGAGAATCGGTGAATGTTCTAAGACTTGGTATCGTTTTCAGGTGATGATCCACAAACGACTCATTGATTTGCACAGTCCTTCTGAGACTGGTAAACAAATTACTTCCATCAGTATTGAGGAGGTTGAACTCACCACTGCTGACATTTAAATCAACCTTTTTAATAAATTGATTATCAGTTGTTTACAAAAATGAAATTCAAAATGAGAATATAATTTAAGGTCCAAGATAAAACACAATGAAATTACTAATGGTACCAAATAATTGAAATATGAATAACATAAGAGCTGGGACCAATAGTTTAGATAAGTATCAAAGGCTTATGTCATGGCTACACCCAAGAAGGAAAATCAACATTTCAAGAATCCCACCCCCAGATTATGGAGGGCACTTGTGATGAGCACTGGGTGTTGTATGTCAGTGATGAATCACTAAATTCTATTCCTGAAACCAATATTACACTATATGTTAACTAACTAGCAGTTAAATAAAATTTGAAACAAACAGACAAACAAAAAGAATGCCACCCCCTGGTAAGAATAACATAAGCTATAAGTTACCCATTGACAATTAAATTCTGGAAAGACTTCACTCTCCCCTTCTGCCCCTCCCACACCATCTCTTCACCCCTTTTTTGTACAGATTTGAAAAGTAGGAATGAAGCAAGGAAAGGTAAAATCTTAAGCCTCCTGAGCTTTCACTTTCAGGTGTTTTCTTTCTAGTCTCCGTGTGTAATTTTTGTCACCACAAATTATCCTAACAAATTAACTAGGATCTTCTAAACTAATAAAAAATGGTTAAGCAGTTTATCCACAGTTAATAGGTAACAGAGCTGGGATTTGAAGAATCATGCATTATTTTTTAACCTTTTATTTTGAAATAATTTTATATTTACAGGAAGTTGAAAGATAGTACAGAATGGTGCCATGCACCCTTTACCCTCTACCCCTCAATGGTTACATCACACATAATTACAGTATAATATCAATATGAGGGAATTGCCATTGGTGCAAAGTGTGTATGTACTTTCATGTCATTTTATCCCCTGTGTAGAGTCATGTAACCACCACCACAATCAAGGTACAGAACTATTCCATACCATAAAGGTTTCCTTCAGACTACCCTTTTAGAGTCACACCCACTCTCTCTCCTTGACTATCTCTAAATCCTGGTAACCATTAATCTGTTCTCCACTCTATATTTTTATTTCAAGAATCCTGTATAAGTGGAATCATACAGAATGTAACTTTTTAAGATTGACTTTTTGTCACTCAGGATAATGTCTTGAGGTTCATTCAAGTTGTTGCACCTATCAATATTCTGTTCCTTTTACGGACGAATAGTATTCCATGGTATGGGTAAATCACAGTTTGCTTAACCAATCACATGAACATTTTGATCATTTCTACTTTTTGACTATTACAAAAAGCTTCTATGAACAATTATGTATATATTTTTGCATAGACTTAAATGATCATTTCTCTGAAATAAATTTCCAGAATGTAATTGCGGGATAAGGTAAGTGTATATTTAGCATTATTTTTAAGAAATTGCCATTTTTTCCAGAATAGGGAGCCACATTTTAACCACTCTATTTTAGTGCTTCCTAAATTAAACAAGCCACGTCCACAGTAGCTGTGGTAGCCAGCTTCTAGTATGATCCCCAGTGATCCCTGCCTCCTCCTGGAATCTGTAAACTTGTGTCATCTCTCTCCACATTTTACTAAGAATGGAATGTATGGACAAGAGATTATGACAGAAGTAATGGTATATACTTCCAAGATTAGGTTTTTTTCTTTCTCTTTTGTCTCTCTCATTTTCTCATCATTTGTTCTCGAAGAAGCCATGTTGTGATAAGCCCTATGAGAGAAGCCCAGTGGTGAAGAACTGAAGCCTCCTTCCAAAACCACATAGAAGAGCTTAGAAGTGAATTCTTCAGCCCCATTTAGGTCTTCACAAGCTATAATCCTGCCTAATACCTTGACTAGGACCTTATGAGACACCCTAATCCGAACTCAACCAGCTAAGACACTCCAAGATTCCTAACACACACACACACACACACACACACACACACACACGATAATAAATATTGTTTTAAAAAGCTAAGTTTTGTGTGCTTCATTATGCAACCATAAATAGCAATTAAATATTTTGATATAAGAGATATAATGCTACAATGATAAGAACTTAAACTATGAGAGTGGATTTGAAAGTAGGTATGCCATATTGTGTGAGCTGAAAAAACTGCCGGGATTTTGAGATTAGGTTAGACAGAACTGTAGCTTCTCTTTTGTGTTTGTCTCTCTCTTCCTTTCTCTTTCTTTTTCTTATCACTTGCTGTGGGAAAAGACATGTTGTAAGTAACCCATATGGTAAAGGACTTAATCCTCCTGTCAACAGCAACATGAGTAATCTTAGAACCATATTCCTGAATCCCAATCAAGTCTTCATATACTCTAACTCTGGCCAACGCACTGACTGAAACCTAATGAGACAATCTAAACCAAAATCATCCAGCTAAATCATTGCAAGATTCCCGACTCACAGAAACTGTTAGATAATGAATGTATTTTCAAGCCATTAAGATCTGGGATAGTTTGTTATGCAGCGATAGACAACTACAATATGTAGTTACTCATAAGACTTAAGAATAAAGATAACCACAAATAGAGAAACATGGATAAGATTTACCAGATGCAGAAATAATTTGGGAAAATTCTATAAAATTGTCCACATTTTAAACACAGCTAAGACATCCATGATCTTGTCTCAGAAAGACATAATTAGATTGTGGTTATAATTTGGAGAATACATCTTTAACACACTGCAGTTTACCCTCTTTGAGTAAAACAAAAGGGGTCCTTAGTGTGTTTATTTCACTGTTCAGGAGAGCAAATATCTGACCAGGTAGTGTGAATTCACTGGGCCAGTGTTTCTTCCTATTGAGGGTAACATAAAACTGATGACACTAGATCATCCAACCAACTCTGGCTCTGTTCGCACATTCACTAAGCCACCTTCTAATTATAACCTGGCTCAGTGCACAAATTTTCCTAGAGGAAGACCAGTTCACTAGTTAGTTGGTATTATTTCTAAGCTACTTTCCTCCGTGACCAAAATCATAAATAAATATTCGGTAGAATTGTTTTCAATTTAAGTGTTTTGTGGCCATGTTAGCAAAAGCCAGCTACCATAATCCTGATCAATTTCTGGCTGCCCTGAAAAAAAATGATTTTGTTAATTTTTAAGTCCAAAGAACATGATAACTATACTCATCTTAACAACTAGTGAGTATGTCCTGGTCTCCATAAAGTCATCTCTGACTTATCTCACTCTAAATTCAATACTGCTATTATTAAATCTCACTGTGTCATTTATCTAACCAAACAGCACTTATTAATAGATTTCAGGAAAATTATGAACATAATTCCATTACATTTTTTTAAAGATTTTAATTTATTTATTTTGACAGAGAGAGACACAGCGAGAGAGGGAACACAAGCAGGGGGAGTGGGAGAGGGAGAAGCAGGCTTCCCGCGGAGCAGGGAGCTCGATGCGGAGCTCCATTCCAGGACCCAGGGATCATGACCTGAGCCGAAGGCAGGGGCTTAACAACTGAGCCACCCAGGCGCCCCAATTCCATTACATTTTTAATAAAATAGTTGAATGAATGAATGATAGGTCAGATAGATTTGTGAATCAAAGGAGACATTTTGAATATATTAACAAGGCAGCACAACAAGCCAGCTGGGGGGTGGGGGATAAAAAAAACAAAAACGAACAACACACCTTATGGCATAATGTTTAGTGTGGGTATGTGCTTCAATTTTGTCACCAAGCACAATTTTACAAAGACCTTGTATTTAGAATCAGTGCTTAAAGGCAATTATTTTGCATTTTGGGATTTTCCTTAAGAGAGACAGAAGGCCAGAGGCTTTTCTGGGTTGAGTACAAATTACAGAAGAAAGCCTTGCATTTTTTATGACCTAGGTTACTGTCCAGCCAATGGGTCATTGGACCTTTATTATTTTAATTAAAATTGGTTCACTTTGATGACATAAAATATATTGATTTGAGCTATTGTTTTCAGAGTCTTGAAAATTTTGCTAGAAAGTAGCAGTCTCCACCTTTCTCATAGTATCCATCAATTCTGTTTAGTCTCTTTCTTTTGGCCTGATTCCTTTTTTCTTCTTTGATTTTTACTTCCATATGACTTTTTCTTTTTATTCATGCTTCTTAGTAATTTTATGAAGATGACACTCTACCCCTGAGCAGTATATAGCCAGGAATCATAACTACTCTGTACCTGAAATATTTAGAAAAAACCCTTGCTCATTTAAAATGTCTACTCATTCCCTGCAATGTTAGTTATATATCTGCATCTTAGCTTCAATATATTTTAATTCAAACTCTGTCATTTGACCACGAGTCCAAAATGATCCTCTTATTTTTTGGTCTTTTTTTTTTCATTTATGTGTTTATTCATTTATTTAAAAATTACTGAGTGCTTACTGTGTATTAAAGAAGTTGGATTTAAAGGAAGAAGGGAAGAGAGGAAGGGAGGAAGGGAGAAAGAGAAAGAAAAGAGAAAGAGAAAGAGAAAGAGAAAGAGAAAGGAAAGAAGAAAGAAAGAAGAAAGAAAGAAAGAAAGAAAGAAAGAAAGAAAGAAAGAAAGAAAGAAAGAAAGAAAGAAAGAAAGAAGGAAAGAAAAAGAAAGAAAGAAAAAGAAATGGATCCTAACTCTCAAAGGTCCTGCAATCTAGCAGAAGGGCATGAAAACAAATAGTGCACTAAAATTCTATAGTGTTCATACAGCAGCAAATATTTCAAATTAAATTCATTATTTTCTAAATGGGTATTGTTTTCTAGACCAAGTTCATCTGGTCAAATGCCCCTGTTTTTTAAAGTTACTTGGTAATAACTGTCCTAACTTTATTATATTTTCTTGATTTGCTATATTTTGAGATGTACATAATTAGATATTTGGGTTATCATTCCTGCTTTCAGCTCTGAGATACCAAAAAAAAAAAATCTTTCATAAAATATCTGTAAATCCCTTAAGCTGACCTTTAGAACATCCCTGAAATGTATCTTTGGCTCACAATTTTTGTTTGTAATGTTTCTGGAGATTAGGAAAAATCAATATGAGCCAGGTAAAACAAGTAAGGAGTAAATATCTAAAGAATAATACCAAGTAGCCAAAAGGAAGTTAGCATTTTTTTGTATACTAGATACTGTGTTATTTATGAAAAGTAAGTATACATCCATATCATTTTATAGAAACTCTGGCACAAAATATATAGTAGAATTTATATTTTGGATTTTAGAAAACAAATGCATTTCTTTCTCTTTCCATTACATGAATAGTTCAACAACCAAAGTTATGATAATTCACATTAGATAGGATTAAAAAAAGAAAAAGACTCTCACTAACCTTGTAACACTTCACACAAGTTTTACCACCAAATGATTTACAAGAATAGGTTCTGCTTTTCAGAGGGTTTTTTGGATTTTACGATTGCCAAAAAGCAATTGTAAATCTTCATTTAATCTAATTTACAGGTGAAGAAGCTGAGGTTTATAAATTACCCAGCCTGTCGATTATTGGCCAGATATAAATGCCCAAGATTATCACATTAATATTTAGTAGGAGGTATTCAGTTCAACAAAGATTTATCCAGTGGAGATTCAGACTTAGACCTGCATAATTCATAGTCCATGCTTTTCCCACTACCCCAGGTAGTGTTAACTAGTACAAACTACTTTCTCCCCAAGGCTTGGTATTTGGAAATGTCATATAACACTTTTCTGCTTGCCATGATAATAATGTGTATTTCAACAATTTTATTCTAAAATATTTGCTTTTAAGTTAGGAATTTCTTTTCAATTTTTCTTACCACAAGGTGGGTATACAGGAGAGTCAAACACTGATGGCAATTCTCACCTGCTCAGTTATGCTTTAATGTAATTAAGAAAAGGATGTAATAAAAGACTTTACCTAAAGGTAACTAATATGTTTTCATTGAAGTCCTAAAATGTCTAACTCCAAAAGAGAAGACATGGCTCTCCTAAGATATAAGCTAACCATACTACGGCAGCAATTAAATGGTACTATACACTGAAATTTATAATCCTAATGGTTTTTCAAAAGCAGTGTACATTTGGTTCTTAACCATGATTTTATTTTCTGAATCTAACTCCATTTCAAAAAGCTTTTCCATATAATATTATGCAGCCATCAAAAGGAATGAGATCTTGCCATTTGCAACGACGTGGATGGAACTGGAGGGTGTTATGCTTAGTGAAATAAGTCAATCAGAGAAAGACATGTATCATATGACCTCACTGATATGAGGAATTCTTAATCTCAGGAACAAACAGTGTTACTGGAGGGGTTGGGGGTGGGAGGGATGGGGTGGCTGGGTGATAGACATTGGGGAGGGTATGTGCTGCGGTGAGCGCTGTGAATTGTGCAAGACTGTTGAATCTCAGTTCTGTACTTCTGAAACAAATAACGCAACATATTTTAAGAAAAAAGAAAAAGAAGAAGATAGCAGGAGAGGAAGAATGAAGGGGAGTAAGTCAGAGAGGGAGACGAACCAGGAGAGATGATGGACTCTGAAAAACAAACTGAGGGTTCTAGAGGGGAGGAGGGTAGAGGATGGGTTAGCCTGGTGATGGGTATTAAAGAGGGCACATTCTGCATGGAGCACTGGGTGTTATGAACAAACAATGAATCATGGAACACTACACCAAAACAAATGATGTAATATATGGTGATTAACATAACAATAAAAAATTTTTTAAAAAAGCTTTTCCATATAGAAAATTTCATAACGGACAAAACTCACAAGATTTAATGGATCATCAAATACTTTCCTTCATTTCTGATGAAGTCATTTGAAATGTCCTAATAGCCAGTAGTCATCCCCCTAAAACATTTTAGTGGGTGAGGGGATTCTCCCAAAATAGGAATGCTTAAGAATGTAACCTAACACAGGAACTTGACTTCTTGGCTCCTGATTTTAATGCTGTTTTCCCTCATTATATACTAAGATATATTCATACAATATAATTAGTGGTTTTAGTCACCACTCATTTCAAAGTAAAGGGCAAACAAAATTAAATGTCTGGAATGGGTATATATTTTAAATTAATAAAGTTACTTTATTTTATCCTCCCCTTCTACTAGAGAAGCTCACTGCAAAACTACAGTAAATAAACCAGCACTGATTATCCAATTATCCACAAATATGTGTATGATTTAGCTCTATTTGTAAGAATTCCAACAATGAGAAAGTTACGAGTTTCACAATTATCTGACAAAGCCCCCATTCTCTCTCTACTCCTCCTTACTCTCAGATTTCAAAAGACCAAATTAGCACTACTGAATAAATTATCTCAATGCTGCCTCTAAGTACATACAAACAGAAAATACGGTTTCACAGTCTAAACAGAGAAGGATCCAGGAAGATCAAAAGAAATATAGCCTGCAATGTGTGCTCATTACTGGATCATTTGAGGTTTTCAGAGTTACATCCTAATGAGAATGAGGACTTCCCCAAGGTTCAGATGAGATACCAATCCTGGCCAACACCTTGATTTCAGCCCAGTGAGACTGTGAACAGAGAAGCTAGCTAATTTGCACCCAGACTACCGACCCATGGAAATGGCAGGATAATAAATTTGTTTTGTTTTAAACTGTTAAACTTGTCATAATGTGTCATGCAGCAATAGACAATGAATACAATTTATCATGTTTATTCATTAGAAGATTCAGTATTGTAAAGATGTCAATTCTCAAGTCCGTCCAGAAACAGATTGGAATTTATACAGTCACTTGATTTCTGACAAAGTTGACCTTGAATTGAAGTGGAAAAGATGATTGATTTAATAATTGGTGATTAACAGATCTATAGGATAGCCACATGGTCTTGACCTTTATCTCACAATGTAGTTAAAAGTCAATTCCAGGTAAATTGTACATCTAAATATAAAAAGAAAAACAATAAAGTTCTATGCAATATCGTGACACTGAGTTTTGGCAATTACTTCTTAAACAAGAAAAAAGTCACTAACCATAAAGGAAAAGTCCAGTTGATATATTCAATTTTATTAAAATAAAAATTATTTCTCTCAAATAAGCCAACAAGTGAAAAGCAAATCACTGAGTGAAAGAAGACAAGCATAATACGTTTATCTCACCAATGAAAAGCATCTAGAATGTATAATAGTCTTACATCAATAAAAAATCAGACTATTCATTTAAAAAAATAGGTAAGAGTTTATAAGTATTTCACAAAATTGGTAATTCAAATGGTCAATAAATATTTGAAAAACTTTTCAAAATCCACATCCATCAAGGAAATGTCTATTAAAATGCAGTACCGCTAACATCGACTAGAATGGCTAAAATGGAAATGACTACTATCAAGTTTTGGCTAAAATGTGGAGCAACTTAAAAAGCAACTCGTGCAATTCTAGTGGATATAAAATTGGTATGAAACTTTAGAAACTGCCAATATCTTCTAAAACTGAATCCATCATACCTAATGACCTAGGACACTCCTAGGTATATAAATCCATTGGAAATATACTCACATATGTGCTAAAAGGTATGTATAAAGAATGTTCATAGTAGCATGGATAGTAATTGCCAAAAACTTAAAAGAGAATACTTTTTTCCAAGCATGAAAATGAATGAACCTAGCTAAACAAAAGGTCAGTTTTTGGATTTTACGATTGCCATAAAAGGTTGAATCTCACAAACCATTTTGAGTAAAACAAGCTTGTTGTAAAACTGTACATACTTGATTCCATTTATACAGACTTTAAAAAATGACAGACAAAACTAATTTATGGTGGTTATTATGAACTGAATGTCTGTGTCCCCCCTTCCCCCCATTTTATATACTGAAACCCTATCCCGCAATGTGATGGGAATAGGAGGCGGGGCCTTTGGGAGGTAATCAGCATTAGATGAGTTAATGAGAGCTACCTTCATGAATGGAATCAGTCTTTATGGAAATCATGAGAGAGCTTGCTGCTCTCTGCTCTCCACCATGTGAGGATACAAGAATCCAGCAGTCTGCAACCCCAAAGAGTGCTCTCACCAGAATTCGGCCATATGGGTACGCTGATCTCAGATTTTCAGCCTCTAGAACTATGAGAAATAAATTTCTGTCATTATAAACCACCTAGTCTACGGTGCTTTGTTAGAGCAGCCAGAACAGGCTGAGATAATAGTAGAAAATAATGGTTACTTTCTAGAAATTTAATGATTGGATGGGCACCCAGGCATGCCTCTGGCATATTGATGATATCCATTTCTTGATTTCATGGTGTTTTCACTTTGTAAAAAGTCAGGAAGCTGTACATCTGATTTTGCACTTCTTTGTATGTTACACTTCAATAAAATGTTTCTCAAATAACCCAAATAAATATATATATTTGTTATAAATCAGGAATGAATCAATAAGAATCCATGTCCCCTTATTAAATAGTAGGATTTCTTTCTCCAGTGCCCCCAACAGAGTTAAACAAACACATAAATACACGCACATACATATATACACATACCTGCCAAATATTGTTACATTAAAGAAACACTTATAAAGGATGACTGATAAATATTAATCTTTAAAGAACTTTCATTGTTGCTATGTACCCACATATATTTGTATATATAATCTATAGTTTCTTTGTCTGATGTAAAAGATAAGAATTTTATAATATTGTGTTAGGAGGGTTTGAGACTGACCTAAGTGAAATGGTAAACCTCTATATAATGACCTATATCCTTGAGGCTGGTAAAAAATATAGCAAGGGCAACTCATTATTTTGTGTGGTAATCGGCTTTTAAAATGGTTTCCTAGTATTTACATCTATGTGTGTTCCCCTTCTCTTGAGTGTAGGCTGAATCCAGTGAATTGTTTCTCATGAACAGAATACAGCAAAAGTGAGGTGTCACTTCCAAGACTAAGTTATAAAAGACAGTGATATGTTTACCTCACCTGTGCTCTCCATCTTCTCACTTAGTTCATTCTGATGAGGCATTTGCCATGTTGTGTGAGCTGCTCTTTGAAGTAGTGCACATGATAACAAACTAAAGGTAGACTGTCCAACAGAGCCCAACAACCTGAGAGGAACTGAATCCTGCAAATAACCATATGACTATCTAAATATTTGGTAATATTCAATCCTTACGATATCTTATTGGGTTAAGTGAGGGTGCATAACTTCTTCATTCTTAGAGAAAATGGCGTAAGGCAGTCTTCGTAAATTATATAGACTTTGTCAATCTAAAATCAGAACTATTCATAACCTATCGCTTCTCAGCCTTTTGGCTAAGATCAAGTGTAGAACTATTCATAACTTTCAATGAAAATGTAAAATTATCAGCAATAGGTTTTAATTTTTTTTTCTGAAGTAGTTCCCCCATCCCCACTCACTCTATGACAATTAATTCAGGTTTCAGAGAAAAAACACAGCAGACACAGAAAAAGTATTTTTGGGGGCACCTGGGTGGCTCAGTTGGTTAAGTGGCTGCCTTTGGCTCAGGTCATGATCCTGGGGTCCTGGGATAGAACCCCACATCCGGCTCCCTGCTCAGCGGAGGGCCTGCTTCTCCCTCTCCTTCTGCCTGCCACTCTGCCTACTTGTGCTCTCTGTCGAATAAATAAATAAAATCTTAAAAAAAAAAGTATTTTTCTAGGTTTATCTTTCTAACATACTTGTGCTCATTTAGAGTTTGTTCAGCTGTCGATTTTAAAAGTTCATTTCCTCATGCATAATGGTTACATATAGTTGACAAGAACCTCAAAAACCTAATCTATTTCCATAATTACAAAAACAGGAAAGAGGTTTTATATTCAACCAATGTATGTATGTATGGGATCAGTGAGTCTTCCTCTATTACCAATAGAAAAGTGATTTACAATACTAGCAAAGGCTTGTGTCTACACAATTTTCCTATAAAATTCTGTAGCTTGCTACTTGAATTTTTAAGGAAATTGTTGCATTTTGTAAGAATCAAAACACAATTGTTAGGATCAAGCAATGACTTATATGACATAGTTGGCATATTTTATTAAGTCTATCTTCTCTAGATGGAATACTAACTATTGAATACAGGATATACCTTTCTTTGCCATTTGAAGACATTATCAGCCTCATAGTCAACATCTGTTTCATAATTTTCTCAAAATAGCATTTTCTTGAGATCAATAATAAATTTTTTGTGACAGAAAAAAAGGTATGAATATATAGTATTACAGATGCAGCAATTATCTACAGTACTTGTAATCTAGGACTTGCCTGATAGGGCTATCTAAAATTCTTCTTCTTTTTTTTAAATTTTTTATATTTATATTTCTGGTGGCGAAGAATTCATATTTTATAACAGTGAGGGAACACCATCCCAAAATGCTAATGGGATGGTTTCATCATTCAAGTTCTAGACCCAGGGTCCCTGCAACAAAAGGGGGCCTATGAAGGTGTTTGGCTAGTCTATACAACTGGCCAAAGAAGGATCACCTTCATATGTGTGAAATATAAAGCTAAAATAGTATGAGCTGGCTAGTTTAGAAAGCAGCAATAAATGAGGCTTTGGGTGGAAAAGCCTAAATGGGGGGGCGGGGACAGAGATCAGAGAATAATATGTATAATCTGATCCCTTTTTGGAATACTAAATGATTTAAAAACATATATTTGCATACATCTACAAGGAAAATGAAAGAATACATAGTAGTTATCTCTGGATAATAAGACAACTAACACTTTTGTTCGTTTCTCTTTCTGTTCTTTTTAATGTTCCTATTATAAATATGCATTTTAATTGCATATTTTCAAAAATATTGTTTATTTTAAGACACCATAAAATAAGCATTCATTTTTTCCACTGTGAAAAATACTTTGGTAGAGGTCAGTATTACATTGATGAGTAAGATAAATATGGTTTTTATTCAGGAGGAGCTTATGGTTTAATAGAAATGATACAGAATCAACAAAGAAAATCTAATAATACATAATAAGTACATGATAAGTTAGATACAGAATTTTATGAGAGCATTATTAAGGGAAACTAACAGAGTCCAAGAGCTAACCTATAGCAAAGGAAAATAAATAACTATAATTATAAGAAATTCTTTAATAATGGCAATTTTCATTAATAATATTTCACTTCAATTCTAAAATATAAAGTATACTTATATTCTGTTTCAACTTTTTATTCCCTTAACCCTGGGGATGAAACAGCTAAGGTACTATCTGCTCCATCCCTAGTCTCCCCACCTTGGTGTATTTTACTATTAAAATCAGTGGGTTGACTGTTCACGTTGGAAAAGGCCTAATCTGGAGCACCTGGGTGGCTCAGTCGGTTAAGTGTCTGCCTTCGGCTCAGATCATGATCTTGGAGTCATGGGATCTAGCCCCGAGTCAGGCTCCCTGCTCAGTGGAGAGCCTGCTTCTCCGTCTGCCCCTCACCCCTGCTAGTACTCTCTCTCTCTCTCTCTCTCTCAAATAAATAAATAAAATCTTTAAAAAATTTTAAAAAATGAAAAGGCCTAATCTTACAATTGCTTCTTCATAGTCTCTTTTGGTTCAAAAATGATGTTGATAAAACCTAATAGACTTAGGAACTCTCAATAACAACATCATCATCAAAAACAAAAGTACTTTATCATCATTTAGAAAATAAGGCAATTATCACATCACTAGTAGCATTCTACAGCTTACTCAGAAATATCCTTTGAAGAGGACATGCTTCATACTTGCTTTTCATCAAACATTTTAAGTATTTTCTTTATGAATTTCAAGTGGCACTAATACTGGTTTGTTTGTTGTTTTGTGTTCATATTCTCTTCAACTATATGCACTCTTTGGGACAAGACATGATATTGTAGCATATTATTAAAGTATCTGCTTCACTGTTAAACAGGGCAGTTTTTCTTTGACACAAAATCCTATATATTACCTTTGTACAGTATGTTCAGTTTAAATTCCCTTGCCTGCTATTCCAAAAAAAAAAAAAAAGGCTATATTAAGCCAGGAACAATGATAATATGGTATGGCCAATTTAGGGCACCTGGGTGGCTCAGTCCCTTGGGCGTCTGCCTTCGCTAGGGTCATGATCCTAGAGTCCCAGAATTGAGCTCCTCCCCCGCCTCCTTGCTCAGCAGGTAGTCCTACTCTCTTTCTCACTCTCTCTCAAATAAATAAATAAAATCTAAAAAAAACGTATGGCCAATATAGCATATATATGTGTATTTCGGAATATATGTAGATCCTTAAATTTTAACAAACGCATTACTTATAACTGTAATGTGTTTAAAAATAAACTAAAATAATTAAAATTTGAGGAACTTATGATTTTTGAGCAAATATCAATTTCAATTGGGCAGCACCATACTGAAAGTGGTTGGGAGTCCCCCACTGACAAGAGCTAGAGGAAAGGGCTTTTATAAGGCAGACATAGAAGCAGAGCATGGAAATCAGTTCCCCAGCTATAGCTTTAGCAGTTGCCTTATTTGGGAAAGACTACTTGGCTGTTTGTGATTGGTTGTTCTTGCGTTTTGATTTCTTAACCTTGAGACATTTACAGGAATTGACTGGCTTAGGTTTCCGTTTGGTTGCCAAGGCATTAGAACTACCTAGGTCTAATGGACTCCTTGTTTAATTACTTTAACATATGTGACCTGTATTTCTGTATTCTTACTATAATGGTAACTTATACATTGGCATATTTTTGCATTCAAGGCTGCTTAGTGGGAAAGTCTGGGTTGTAATTTCCCCTTTCTCCCTTTCTGTTCTTTTAGGAAATGCCAAGATTCTAAAAGTTAATGCCTGTGGAAATGAATCATTAACATTTCAAATGAAGTACCAAAATCAGTAAATGCAAATCATAATTCTGATAGCAACATGAACTTATACAAGTGGCCCATTTGCAATTATCACACTTGACTTTTCTGTTTATAAAACAAGATATCTTAACCTTAATCATTGCATCATCCATATGTGTTTCCATCTTTGGGCTTTTGAATATACACCAGCCAGGCAAGACAAATAATACTCTTTATAACACCTAGAGATCCCTGTAAGAACCAAATAGATAGCCTACTGGGTTACCAGATGCACTATAGTACTATAAAATTAAGGAACAGATGCTCTTTGTTAACCTTATTTTCTAACAAAAAATAAACAAAGTTTTAAAAATAGAGATTGGGAAGGAATCTTAGAAACTTAACATCTCCAAATATCAGGAAGATTGAAAGAGAGGGATAACTGAAAGTGTTGGCTAAGATCATAAAGCTAAAGATGAAGGGAATATCCTTTGATAACAAAGAGAACAGACATCAGGAATCAAACGAGGACTTGTGAGCAAATAAGCATAATGCATCATGGTAAATATGGCATATGTAACAAAGAACAGGGAAAAATTATCTAGGCAATCTCAAAAATGATATTTTCTTTGTAAAGAACAAAGCTTGCTATTATATAATCTTTGTCAAACTGATTTTAAAGAAGAAAAGAAAAGAATCTGTTCAATTGAGTCAGGGTAAAAATACCTAATTTTGAGGAAATAGCAATCCAAGGATTTCAAATACAAAGAGACAAAAATAATGTTTTAGAGGCAGTGATCCATGCATTGCCTTATAAGTAAGAATGAGAAATGATTGGGGAGATGAAGAAAACTAAGGAGCTCTTTGAAACTCATATTGCACCAGATAAATCACAAACAAAAAAAACCAAAACCTTAAATTGTCTTTGTCTTCTTAAAAAGGTTAAAAAATAAAAGTGTCCCTAATGCACACACACAAGGGACTGCCTGTAAAACTGGTCAGTGGATTGCTTCACTCTTTAATTTCCTGGTTGTGATAGTGCACTGCAGCTATGCAAGTCATCATAGTTGAAGGCTACATGAGATCTCCCTGCATAAGTTCTTACAACTGCAGGTGAATGCACAAGTATCTCAGACTAAAAGTTAAAAAAAAATAAAATAAGGAGAAATAAAGAATAACCTGTGTAATTATAGTAGAGTTATTGTGAAAATTAATCTAAAAAAATTAATCCTGTAAAGAAATGAAAGAAAATTAATCTGATAAATTTCCTTTAAATGGTCTTATACCCTATATTTGGGGATGGCATTAAGACCCTGGGTTAATTTAACAGAAGATTATTTAAAATTGGTAAACTAAGAGAATAATCAAAGGCCCAGAAGGGGACAGTGTAACCATATTATATGACTATGGCCTGCAAAGAGCAACTCAGTAAGTCTTTAAAAAAAAATGAGCGATCATACAGCTAAAATTAAAAAAAAAAAGAAAAATCAACAATGAAAACACCAGAAATCACCAATCAAGATAAAAAGAGGGAAAATCTAAATTTAATTTAAATGTTAACTGGAGCAAAGGACAATATATAAATAATCTTTTAAAATTCCAATACATGGGAATATTCAAAACTAATTGAGATAGAAAATAAACTTAAATGTAAAATTCAAGTCCATTTAGCTCCTAGAAAAAATGTAGAATCATATCTTCGCAACTTTGTAGTAGACAAATATTTTTAATTAATTAATATTTTCTTTGTACAAGAAGCAAAAAAACTCAACTAACCATAAAAAGCTATAAGTTGATTTCACAAAATTAAATTTTTCAACTTATCAAAAGATACCATTAAGGAAATGGAAAAACAGTCAACGGACACAGATTGGGAACAAAACTATAATCACCATAAACATATCCAACAAAAGACTACTATCAAGAATATATGAAGAACTCCTACAAATCAACAAAAATATGAAAAATTTGATCAAAAAGTGGGCAAAGAATGTGAACACATACCTGAAAAAGAAGATACACAGTCAATAAGCAAAGAAAAGTTGCTCAACATCCTAATCACTAGGAAAAATTATATTAAAACCATTAGGAGATACCATTTTGCATTCACTAGAGTGACTAAAATGAAAGGAACTGGCAATAGTAAGTGTTGAGAAGTAAAGCAATCAGAATTCTCATACATTGCTCGTGAGAACATAAAGTAGCATAAATATTTTGAAAAGGAGTATGGGAGTTTCTTAAAAAGTTAAACATATTCCCTTGCAATTACCCAACACCTTTGTAATTCCACTATTAAGAATGGAAATTTATGAAGGAGAAACAAATTCAAAATTAATGTCAATAAGAATGTCCATGGTTTCCTCATTCATAGTAGCCCATAAAATGAGAAAAACCTTAATGTCTTTCATAGGAGAATGGATAAACAAACTGGGGCTTATTAATACAATGGAATACTATTCATCAATAAAAAGGAGTGTATACTATTGATGTGAGCAACAATATGGATGAGACCAAAAATGTTATGCTAAGCAAAAGAAGGACACAAAAATAAATAATTCATAATACATAAAATTCATCATAGAGTAAATTTATTAAAACTAATTCCTTTGGATTTTTGCTCAGCTTGTTCATAAAATAATGAACAATTACCTTCAAATTTTCAATTGCCCTCAGGATTCCCTGTTGTCAAAATCCATACCAATTCCAAATGTCTTTTATTGACTTTTTATCTAGGTTTATTTTCAAAAAGGAGTCAAGTGATCACTGAAATGAATTATCCCTAATCCAATTTGATGCTATTGACATTGCATTGTTTTCTGTTTACACGGCATACAAAAATATTAATATTTCTGCACAGTGTTAAACACTAGAACTCTTTTACCTTAAAAAGGATGATTATTGTATTTAAAATTACTAGTTGAATTGTGAAATTTCTGTTTACTTATAGAAACTTTACACACCATATTCTCACTATACATAACAATAGCTGGTAAAGAGCCTTGTTAGTGTAAAAGTATAGGACACCAGAACAAAACTAGTTCAAAATCTTAGAACTAAAATATCCTCAGGGGCACAGTAGTGACATAATAGTGGGTTAAAATTGTCAGGTGCAAAGTTTCTAGCACATCCAGATAATGTTGCAGCTCTAATAAACTTGCTGTTTTACCATTATTTTACCAGCAGGTGGTAAAATTCCTCCCTAATCCAATATTCTACAGTGACCCAACTACTCACTGTCTATGCTTCTCTTGTTTCTTCTTCTCTTGCCATTCTAAACTCTAAATTCTTTCAAAATTTATTTCTGCTTACTCAGAGTTTTTTTTTGTCTAATAAAGTCACCTCACTGCTACCTCTTATCTTTGTGTTTCTGGCTTCTGCACTGCTCCTCATTATTGCTATTTTTATGTGACCTTTTTTATATAAGCCATGAAAGAGGATCTGACTGATTAGCCAATTACCACATATGGTAGATAATATCAGTATTGGAGAGTATAGACTTCTCATATTGGTATCCTTACAGATTATTGATCATTCTACATGGCTGACTTTGGATGAGAAGTGATCCCTGCAACAATAATCCATGGCTAGATTTGCAGAGTCATATAGAACTAAATACAGTAAGTAACATACGCATTAGGAATCCCTCAGAATGGAACTGTGAAAATGCCAGGCAACACAGAGGCTCTCTGGAAAGAGGACTGTAGCCAGAGGTCACCTTGCATGGTCTGCTCAATACATTCATTTATTAGGGTCTCTTTCAGGGGCATTTCTTTCATTCCACGGATTTGTGTTCATATTGGTCAAGCAGTATGATATGATTAAAACCATACCTTTGAAATTCTTCAACTATCTGGCAGTTGAAAATGCCCCTTCATATTCTTCATTTTCTAAATCTTCTTAACCATTTGGTGCATTTGTTTTGTAAGGACAAATTTTAGAATAATTTTGTCAGTTTCAAAAAAACCTCTTCCTTGAAAATTAAGTTGGAGCTGCATTTTGATAGGCTATTCAAGGGTAAATTGGCATCTAAAATATTGATTCTTTCCATCAGATCACTCTAGTAAACTAAAATCCACTGAACTAAACTCTTATAATCCAGAAATTCCTATAGTTCCACATTGGTAAAATGAAATTAAACAAGAAAATACCAACTCCCGAATGGCTCAGCAGCTACATAAGAAATGTTTTGTGATATTTCAGTATATCAAAATGATTTGAGAATATAAGAATGATACTAATTTCTCTAATGTTATAGCTCAGAAATTGAAAATATAAACATTGCTTGAAAAATAATAAAAGAACTATTTTGTAAGCAGTTACTATGTCCCAGAGTTCCAAGTGCTTAACATGTACGGAACATTTAATCCTCAGTGGGGGATCTATCAATCCCATGTATTAAATGAGGAAACATTTGTAAGAGGTTAAGCAACTTGCCTAATGTAACACAGCTATTAAGTGGTGGAAAGAATGAACTCCGAGTTCTCCAACTTTGATCTAAAGACTATATTCTTAAATATTATGCTAGAGCTATCTGTGAAATATGAAAAGCATCAATTTGGGGTGTCAGGCTGTCTCAGTTGCTAGAACATGTAATTCTTGATCTCAAGAATGGTGAGTTTGAACCCCACTGGATGTAGAGTTTACTTTAAAAAGAAAAAAAGGCAACAACTTAATCTAGCAAAAGTCATTTATTTGTGATATATATTAACTTTTACATATGTTTAAAAAACTTTGAAAAGAATGTAAGTTTTTATGAAAATAAAAATCAACATATAGTCACTACATTATCTATATTTCCCAAATCTTTATGTAATTATCAAATAAAGTATCAAAATCAACCTATTAATTTGAAAACATATTTTAAAGTGTATTTGCCTTAGGCATCAAAATACTTTTAAAAATTAATTAGTTCTTAATTAAAATCATTACTCTTGTCATTTTCATTTCAATATTCCTCTCTAATTTTTAATTTCAGAAAAAGTCATTCATTCACTTATTCCTTCAAAAACATGTTACTTATGATCTGCTATGTGACAGGCATCATGACGTCATATGATGATGAAAGGAGACTTGGAATCATAGTCTTGGTTTTCCCTAGAGCTTAGATTCTAACAGAAAGCATGATAAATAGTCATTGCTATGATTTGCAGCTTGAGGTGCTGTGTGAATATACTGGGATACCTAATTCATGAGTTGGGTTGAGAAAATCCTTCCAGAAGGAAGTGACATCCAAACAGATATCCAAGGATCAGTAAAAATTATTATAAAGAAAGGGTAGAGGGACCAGAGAGAATGACAAAATGACTGAATGTCCAGAGGTGGTAGGACTTGGTGAATAATTTGAAAAGGGACCATCAGAGGACGATGGCCACGTTTCTGGCTCCAAAGCTCAGGCAAATATTAATATTTCCTTCAATTTTCATTTTTAATCTGTTTTCATACCCATGATCTCCATTTAATCTGAGAACAACCTTTTGGGGGAGACAAAGGTATTTTCTAGCTTAAAATATAAAAGGGTTACATGGTTTGCCTAAAGTCTCAGCTGAAGGGAAGGTGACTAGGGGAAAGCACAAAGAATTAATTTCTTTTTCTACTCAATTTTAGAACACACGTCTAATTCTACTGTCTAAAGTACAATATTTAATGTCTTCTTTCAATCTAGATTGCTATCCGAATTCAGGCCTATGTCATATTATCCCCTTTGCTACCTAATGTAGAAATTCCTCACTGGCTATCCTGACAGGAGCAATCCATCATCATTGCATCACGGCTGGCAGAACAATTTTGATCAACCATGTGAACATCCTTATTACCTTCAAGTGCAAAGTGCACATAAATATTTTGTATACAGCCAAACAGATGCAGAAGGACAATGCATCTCTGCACAAGGCTTCTGCAGGTCTCTCTCTTGTTCTGTTACCCTCCCTCTTGTTTTCTAATTCATACTGATATTAAGCAGGTTTTTGCTCCTATGTTCTAATTGAGATTTAAAGGTTCATTGGACCACACGACAAGGGTGTGTGTATAGTCACAAGAATACCTTTCTGACAGTTCTAGCTCCATGTACCTCCACTGCCCCTTTATGAACTCAGATGGAAGTGAACTACCAATGAGGACTCAGAAGCCATAAAGCATCCTCTTGGGGGATACCTTATTGAAATGGCAACAGAGTTCACCAGTGCTCTAGCTCAGCATGGGGCAGGCACTTCAAACTGGTTAAACTGTATCCACCACAGCACTGGGCAGGGAAGCTTTTCCTTCACAGTAGTTTTGCATCCAAAGCCCTGCTGTGTCTGCCTCTGTCTCTGTCTCTTTCCCTCTTTCGTTGTTTGGATGGGGGATGGTTGTTAAGTGTCCTCCTGAGTGGCTAAAAAGGGTGTTGGTCTGTTGGAACCAGGGAGAAGAAAAGTCTAGAGACACCAGAAGAGTCACTTCTGTATAATCCAGGCAATATATGTCTGTGGCTATCCCTGAACAGCAACAGAAGAAAGAATGTTTTCAGTGTAGATGACAATTTATCACTCAACAGTGATTGACACTCTACTGGTATTGGCTCCTTGGCATGGAGCACTAAAGTACTCATCTAGGAAGAGGCTGGAGAGCCTCACATGCCTACTCATTTTTCCCATATGTTCTAGGCAAGCTTGGTCCCTCAGATGTCCTTTGTTACTCTGAACCCCAAGACAGACAAAACTACTAAATATACCTCATGGGGGTGGGGGTGGGGGTAGAGGAATCCAGCTTTTCCTCTAGACTTTCTTAAATCTATTTGTTGATAAATTTTATATCTCTTCTTTAAAATTAGACTTTTGCTTTTCAAAAATCTTTTCTTCTTACCTCTCAAAAAGCCCTGCTCTTGCAAATGAATAGCTTTAGCTTCAAAACAATTGTTTCTTAAAGAGGGATATGAATTCAAATTTGCAAATAGGAGAACCAGATGAGGCCTGACTGCAAAGCAAGTCCATATTTGCATAAAATATTAAAAGGATTCTCCCACACTTCTAAATCCAGAAACTCTGGATACAACATTAAGATCACTTTTACCTCAGTGAGTCATCAAGGCGGGATGCATAGCACAGTAGCCCAGGCTTTGGAACCAGATAGAAGGGCTTGATTGTGGGCGCCTGGGTGGCTCAGTTGGTTAAGCGACTGCCTTCGGCTCAGGTTATGATCCCGGAGTCCTGGGATCGAGTCCCACATTGGGCTCCCTGCTCAGCAGGGAGTCTGCTTCTCCTTCTGACCTCCCCTCTCTCATGCTCTCTCTCTCTCTCAAATAATTAAATAAAATGTTTAAAAAAAAATGAAAGGCTTGATTGTGAATCCTGTTGGGCACTGTCTATCAGAGTGAGTTTGGGAGAGTAATTTTAAATGATTTGTTTCCTTTCCTGCCAATAAGATGGTTATTTGAATCTCTTCCTGAAGGGTTTCCTTAAGGGTGAAATGAGTGAATGTATGTAAAGTTCCTCCCAGGTAACAGTCTCTCAATAAAACTTTCTCCCCTTAGGCTAGATTTCTTTATCAGCCACTCAAGGATATAGCTTTTACCTCTACTTGATCTTCTCAGTTTCTGTTGGGAATTTTATTTTAAACTGAAGGGCATTTTCTCTTTACTTCACTTCTTAAGCAAATTCAATACATTTAAATTATTTCCCTTGATCTTCCTACCTCATCTTCATTCCAGAGAAGTTAATTTGACCTTCCCCTCAAGCTACTTGTCACTTGTTCTTTTCCTCAGTCCTTTTATTAATGTATTCCTGTTCTTAGCCAATGATTTCAAATACAGTTTTTTAAGTGATTTTTAAAAATATATATGTATTTAAGACAATATGTTCTACTAAACACACTGTATTACAATTGCATTTGATTAATACAGTGTGTTTATCTTTTGTTTGTTTGCATCTGTGGTTGTGGTAACATCAAAAGTGCACTGAATTTAAAAAAAAACATAAATAAAAAATAAAAATAAATAAATTTTTAAAAAGTGCACTGAATTTAGAGGCAAAAGATCAGTGACTTTGACACTAACTAGCTGTATGCACTGAGGCAATATATCATTTCACCTCTATAGAACTCAAAGCCTTCTAAAGATTTTGAGCTATGTGATTTTTTTTACTCAACTCAGCTCTCTCATTTCGGGATTTAACTTTGGCAGCAATCCAATGCTCCACTGATGACATTATGTTGGCTCTTCATAGTTTTCAGCCCATGACCTCAAATGACTATTTGCTTCTACTATTCCTGGTGTTTTCTCTCTGGGTGCCTTTCCTCCTTTCTTCTCTTGCATACTTTTCCCACCTATAGGAAAAGCTTATAAGAAAGAGATGTATCACCAGCAGTTTTATGGGTTCATGGTAACCTTTATTTTGGGCTGAAACTAAGAGAATCTAATGTATGACATTGCAGAACTATAAAAATCAAATCAAGCTTCCTAACAGTAGGTATAGAATAGTCTTATGTCTGCTAAAACAAACAAATAAGCAAAAGGTATATATAGACAATCAAGTATATATGTTAGAATTTATGTAGAGACTATATGAAAGGATACAAACAAAAGTGCTAAAAGCAATTAACACCGGAGGAAAACAGTGTGCAACAAAGGAGGAGGAAGAGTCAGGGTTTAAATGTTTACCATGAACTATTCTATATTGTTCAATTTGTTATTGCAAGCATGCATTATTTTTATAACAAAAATGCTATCATTGACTAATATTTTTATTTATATATATTTTTACAAAGTGGCTTTGTAGTTTACTAGAAGGTGGGTATAAAGTTATTAAAAAGGTAGTGATTCAAGGTGGAGGAATGTTACACAGGAAATAGCCAGTGGGTGAATCTGTTTTCAGCTCTGGCCCAAGCAGGAAGGGATGCTTTCTTCTGAAAGCGATTTGAGACTGCTGTTCTCATTGCATCTATGGCAAGAAAACTAATTAGGGTAATTAAAATATAATTGGAAAAGGAAACACAGGTAGAACTAAATCTTTACATTACAGAAAGTACTGAGAGTTAGGCAAAAGTTAACCCTGGAGTTAACAGAATAAAATATGGTGGTAGGATTTTGCAGAACGTATTGGAGCAAAGCTAATCTTTCCAAAGAAATCCATAGGTAAAGATTGCATTTAAAGACAATTCTTTCAGAAGTACACAAAGACTAATGACTCTGCAGATATCCATAGGACATAGGGAAAAAGAAACCTTCCAACCAAAGATAGCATGATTTAATAGCAAACACTGTAAGAATAGCAAACAAACAAACAAAAACAAAACTGGGCTAAAATCAAGACAAAGAGTCATCATCAATTCAAGTTCTTATCAAAAGTCTACATATAATATTTACAATTGTATGACTTTATGCTGACATGAAGTATAAAGAGTTCACTTTCAGAGTGTGGGTTCAGTCATTGTCAGAATATCAGGTTTATTTTGTTGTTGTTCCCCCATTATGGTGTGAGGACATCATAGAATGTCCTAAGGACTCCAAAGAGAAAAGAGAGAACTGTTTAATCTCTTAGAGCACTACACATTTCAAAAATTCTAATTTCTCTCTTTCTGTCCTAAATTCTCTACTTGTATCTAAGCTCTATGGAAGTGTGCTGGTCCCAAAAAGCAGTCATTTTTCTCAACCTATAATGGCAGTATTTAGCTTCTTTTGCCTGCTGCAGCTTTAATCATCAGTTTCAGGAAACCCTGACACTAATGCCCTGCATACCTAAACATACATCACCTATTTGATCATCTATGTCCCTAAATACAATAAACATATCTTCTTATCTTACCAGTTCTCTATGTAACATTCTACACAGTTGAAAAACTGTTGCCCTGGCTTCTGACTCAGCACTCTTGATTTTCTTCTCATTTTTCCTGTCACTTCTTGTCAATCTCCTTTGCTATCTACTCCTCCTCAGCTTGAATTTTAAATGTGTTTATTCCTATATAATTTTTTCTTTCTTTTCTAATATACCCTCTCCAAAGGTGAGTACATTCTATGCTAAGGGAAATCAAATTTCTATAATAGAACAAATTTATGTGCTAAGTTCCAAAATCATATATCCAATGACCCGTATATCTATAAAATAAGCAAATTTAATATCTAATGAGCACACTAAAATGGAATTAAGCTTCTACCCCAAATTGGTTTCTCCAAGTCTCCACTAGCTCATTAAGTCACACATCCATACAATGGCCCAAAACAAGACACCTAAAAGGCAAATTTGTTCCCCCTACTTCCCTCAATTTCACATTTATTCCCAGCAAATTCAGTAAATTTTAACTCCAAAATATATTTCAAATCTGTCCACCTCTTCTACCAACTCTCTAGTCCAGCCCTGTCCCATATCAGTATAATGCAAGCAACATATGCAATTTTAAGTTCGTTAGCAGTCACATTAATAAAATAAAAAATACATGTTAAGTTGATATTTTGGATATATTTGGTTAAAATATATTACTAATGTCAATTTGCCACATATAAATATAAAAAATAGATGAGATAGTCTATTCTTTTTTTCTTGTTAAGTCTTCAAAATGTATTGTGGGTTTTATACTTACATAGCATATCTCAATTCACACAAGTCAAATTTCAAGTGTTCAATAGCCACATGTAATTATTGCACTGAGGAGTACAGAGCTAAGCTACATCAACATCATCGCTTACCTGAGAAGGACTATCACAGACTCCCATGTGATATCCTCACTTCTACTCTTACCAACCCCACCCTCAACAACATATTTCCCATGGACTAGTGAGAACTGAAAACAACAGAATTCTCTGTTCTGTGTTAAACAATAACAGGCCTGGAGAGACTTTCTTATGCTTGTGTCCATAATACTAAGATCAAGCAAAAATAACTTAACTGCTTTTTCTAGGAAATACCTTCTCCCAGAAGAGAAAACTGACCCAGCTAATTTGTTAAACTATCCAGACCACCAAGCTCATCTAGATTCATTTCAAGATCTTCAATTCACTGTGTTCTCCCATCAAATATACCATATGACAAAATCCCAACCAGTGTTCCCTCTTGAAGTTGACCTTAAAATCCTTCAGCACAGGCCTTAAAATGATATAAAGAGCCTTACCTAATTTCCCCATTTTGAGACACCAGTAAGACTGTTTACTGCACTAAGTCTAATAAACTTAGTTTTGCCTGATAAACAAATTCTTTAGAGGACTTTTGGAAAGTTAGCAGTCAACAAAAGCAAGAGAGAACTTCTTAAAATGCAAATGGAATCATGCCACTCACCTGTTAGAGATATTTTAATAGTTACCAATGCTTTGGAATAAAATCCAAACTATATAATGTATTTGAAAAGTCCAAAATAATCTATTCTCTCTCCATCTCTCCAAAATCATATTATATCACTACCCTTCCTCCCTTCACTAAGTTTTAGATGCAGTGCCTCATTCCTGTTCTTCAGGTATAACCGGTGCTTCCCCTGTCTTGTCATCTTTGCATTTATTCTGTTCTGCCTGCAAGATTCTTCCATCTTAAAATTGCTCACTCATCCTGATTCTTATTAACTAAGTTAAATTTGATCTCCTCAGAGAGGTTTTCCCTGACGTCTGTATTTAAAGTGTTGTTAACTCTTATGCCAATTTTCTCTCCATCACATCAACCTGCTTACTTCCTTCATATCATTCATCGTAACTGCCTTGTCTGTATCTTTCTTTGTTTACTTTCTGTCTCTCTCCACTAGAATATAAATTCCAAGTAAATAAAGATCTTGCTGATCTTATCTATCTCCATATGCCTAAATGTCTGACAAATTTATCAGTACATAGCAGGTACTCAATAAAAACTTATCAAAATGAATGAACCAAAATCATTCAATGAATAGCTTAAGGAATTAAAGAATGAATAGCTTAAAAAATGAGAGAAGAAAAAAAGGAAGGAAGGACCCCCCCCAAATATGCAATTATAAGCAAAACAAGTGTGATTATCCCCTCTTATGCATCAGGACACTGTATAACAGTATCTTTAAGGTAGGAAGTCAGGACACCATAGCTACTATCTAATGTATCTGAGACCAAGATCAAGGTCTTCTGATTTCTAATCCAGTGCTCATCACAGCATAACACACTGTCTTTCAACCTGCTCTGATTGATGTGGTTCTTTTGAAGCTAACGTGTAAAGCTTCAAATTTAATAATGAAACAAGGCATCTGAAGGAGAAAATGATCCTCTGTGCATTAATTGGTGAGTTCATATCTTTTTGCATTTACATCTCCCACTTGCATTTTGATTAGCAATTTCCTCTGCCAGTTTAACACCAAAATCCTCTGTAATCAGTGGCATGTTGTATTCTGGAACATACTCAATGAGTCCCTGAAGCTGGCAAGACAGCACTTCAATCCCTTCACCTTGGCTGCTCTAGTGGTCAGCATGCCTGTCAGTCTGATTTCCTAAATCTCCTACAAGGGAGTTAGGCAGTTAAAAATACCGTTGGCATGTGGGGCGCCTGGGTGGCTCAGTTGTTAAGCGTCTGCCTTCGGCTCAGGTCATGATCCCAGAGTCCTGGGATTGAGTCCCGCATTGGGCTCTCTGCAGTGGGGAGCCTGCTTCTCCCTCTCTCACTCCCCCTGCTTGTGTTCTCTCTCTTGCTGTGTCTCTCTCTGTCAAATAAATAAATAAAATCTTTAAAAAAAAATACTGTTGGCATATGCTTGGCTTTAGCTCATTTCAAATACAAAATGCTGGCTGGTTCCAAACACAAGCCTCCATTATTATTATTATTATCATCATCATCTTTATCACTCTTCCAAAATCCTTTTTGAAGAGGTTTCATATCCTAAGGAAGAGCAATTCCTGAAAATTACACTTGATCGATTTATTTAGTGAGGCATAAACAGTAAATTACCATGTGATTAAAATTCCTACTCTCCTTTAATAGTAAATATATTGTAAGGGATTGTTTGTTGTCTACCCAATCACTAATTTCTACTTTCTCTCTTGCTAAAAGAGCCTGAGTTTTCAAATATTAGAAAACCTGTGGTGGATGACTATGGCAGGGGAGGAGAAGGATACTCCCCCATCCGAACCCCATGGAATGAATCCTGAATATTCTGTGCCAAGCCTGGTAATTCTGTTCATCCTGACATTTGTCAAGGTTATGTATCTTTGACATGGCATAAAGCATATTAATAATCTGGATTCTTTTTATTTTCCCAGTCTTTCTCCACCTATATGCTGGAGTCCAGGCACTCTGGCCTAATTATATTCTCTAAACATGCTTTTACTTCTATTTCCTTGCAAATGCCCTAAACCACAATTCCAACTATACAACTCCTATCCATCTATACACCAAAGCCAACTCAAATGTCACCAAATGATTACATCTTTGAATAATTTTCTCCATGACAGAATTAAAAACTCTTAATTACCAATGATGATTCTATATACTTTCATCATAGCACTTACTACTATAAATTCCTATCATTGGCTCACATTTCTCTTTATTCCACGAGAATGCTAGTTAATTAAGAACAGGGATCATGCCTCATTCATATTTGTGTTCTTAAAACTTAGCATGGTGCTTGACAGACAGAAAGGACTCAAATATCTTTCCAGAGGTTGACTGAGGAGACTATATACTAGGTAGAAAATTATTCCTTAACATGATGACTTTCTTCATTCTTTGCCACCCAGGTTCATGACAGTTTTGTATTCTAGATACACTTTTCAAAACTTTTATTCTATCTTGTGCTTTCTAGATATTATTATTTCAGAGGAATTTTTTAGAGAGAGGTATCAGAAGGACTTTATGTAGCTTAACATCTTAAACAGGCAATGAATACAGATATAGAAGAGATTAAAATGTGGTAATTTAAAATATTGTTATTCTATTATAAAATATTATATTCTATTAACTACAATATTTTACTAATGAGAACGCCCCAAAACTTGTTATTAAACAAATGATTACCTACAACATTTTAGCAATATTTCCACTGGTTTATTTTCCTACTTAAAAGCAGTAAGCTGCTCAAGCCAACTTATGGTAACAAAGTTAATCAGTAAAAAATTATTAGTAGTAATGACGGTGACAATGATAAGAGTATTCTAAGTCAAGCACATTACATTTTCCAAAGATGGCCTCAATATTATTTCCCATCCCGTATGTTTCTTTTGACCTTTACACTTCTTTCACTGAAAGGTAAATTTCATGTCACCTCCTCTTGAATTGGGGAGGATTTTGACTTGGTTGTAAACAAGAAATTATGACAAAAATGACAGTGCATGATTTTGGAGATTAAGTTAGAAACGGAAATACTGTATGTGTTTTGTTAGCTGCAATACTTATCCTTGAATTCCTGAAGTGCCATGCAAAAAAAACAAAACAAAACAAAACAACAACAACTATCTGAAGGCTGTCGTGCTATGAGAAAGCCAAACAACATGAAAGTTAAATGTAGTTTTCCTTAGTCTTTGAGTACTGTGTTCAGATATCAGATATATGAGTGAACAAGCCTATGCCCTTTCTGAATTTTTGACCCATAGAATCTTTGAACATAATATAGTGGTTGTTGTTTTATGCCACTAATTTTAGGATAATTTGTTGCACAGCAGTAATAACTGGAACAAAGAGTGTGACAAGGATGGGGCACTGGGTGGCTCAGTCAGTTAAGCATCTGCTTTCAGCTCAGGTCATGATCCCAGGGTCCTGGGATCGAGTCCCACATTGGGCTCCCTGCTCAGAGGGGCGTCTGCTTCTCCCTCTCCCTCTGCTGCTCCCCCTGCTTGTGCTCACTCTCTCTCTGTCAGATAAATAAATAAAATCTTAAAAAAAAAAGAATGTAACAAGGAATGGTTAGTGTTTACTAATCTCATTTATTCTGTTTAGACATAACGGAAGAAGACATTTACCTGCTCTTTGTAGTTTACTTGGGTCCCATTTGACTGAGTATTGGCCAATGGGATGTAGAGAGAAGTATGTCACATTGAGGTCTGGTCATCAAACTTCCTGTTCAATCATCCACTGTCTCTTCCCTTTCTCCAGTGACAGTGGAGGCCATCTTATAAAGACGGCAGTGTCAAAAGATTGGAGAATCCTGAATCACTGGTAGAAACTTAACCAGGAAAATTGGCTAACATCAAAACAATGTATAAATGATAAATAAACTATAACAAAAAATCCCAGTAGATTATAGATTATTTCATTGATAGTTTATTTTCCTTATTTTACAAATGTAAATCCAAAGTTGAGAAAGGATCTGATTTAGTCAGGGTCACAAAGATATTCCAGAGAAGGGGAATTTCCTTGAAGATGGAGCTCTGTGAGGCAAACCTAAAATAAGTTTGTCTTCCCAGTTAAATTTGCAAAATCCATTGGAAGAGACAAGCTTGTATAAATGTATTGTTGATATAAAATTTGTTAAACAGGTGGTCTAAATTTATCCCTAGACCACTAATTTTGGTTATAATAGAAGATATGCAAAAATCCCTGGATTTATTTTCGTATTTTTTTTAGTTAATAGACCACTATGGACTAATTACAATGTATTTTATAGCCATTTTGAAAGGTTGGAAATAATTTTTGTTATAGAATCTTCTTATATTTTATGACTTTAAATTTCTGATTTCTTTTCCAAACAGTGCAATATAAGACAATATGAAACATACTTTAAATTACTAAATTTGTGGATAACTTTGTGACTTTTCAAACCTCCAACACCAAGGGTCTGATAATGGAGGATGATGTGCATAAAATACACTTCAGCAAGCTCCACAAACTCCATCCTCAATGATCTTTCTTCTACAACTCAACAGCTAATGCATATAATCAAGAAGTCTCATGGGGCTATTAGACAATTGTCATCATCTTTAAAAAGGAATCTTGTCACCTGAACAAGGTAACATGAAGGACTTTTATTTTTTATTTTCTTTTTAAAGACTAAAAAGCCCTTCTTTTATAGAGCCTACATTGTTGTATGAGGAGACAGACAATAGATAAATAAACAAAAAGTATATAATATGTCATTTGTCATGATAAACACTATGTAAACACAAACTTGGCTGAAGTGAAAGATGCTATCTCTATATATGGATCTATATAAGATCTGTACAGGATGATATAAAAGTAATGATGCAACAGACCTGAACAAGTCTGCTGTGCAAATTTTTGGAGAAAGCATATGGTTAAAAAGGACAGTAAATGGAAAGATGCCAGAAGTGTAGGCATGTCTGGCAAAGACAAGGAACAGACAGAAGGGCTATATGTCTGAATCTGAGGGAGTAGAGAGGAGCATTATAGGGTAGATATTCTTCAACCAACTGCCCAAAAAGTAATTTGGGGGATTTATGTGTTTATAACGGGCCCATCAACAAAGGGAAGTCAATGAAGTAGAAGGGCTCCTATTGGGTAAAAACACTGGGCTATTTCCTTCTCCTGAGATAAAGGGAAATGTTCTGAACCAGGTGCCCTAAGACCCCAGATTTCAACCTGTTACTTCCCCTTATCAGCATGTGATCATCAGTGCTTTACTTCATTTATGGACCTTTTGCTATCAGTCTCCAGAATATTTCTCTCTTTGAAACTATATCGCTTACTGAAAATATACTGAATATATACTGGATACTGGAAATATAAAATTCTCAATATCTTTCTTTCTATTAGGTATGCCAAGGTATATTTTCTAAATGTATGCACACTGTAAGAGTTTTTAGGATAAAAACAAAATATAAAATAATAAACACTAATTATTAGATTTAATACCTAATATAAATTTACTCACTTAATTACTAATTCAAATTTATTTATAATTAATAAAAATCATTTAGTAATAAGCATATCAAAAATAAACAACAGAAAAATTCCTTATGATTTGACAACTAAACATCTTCCCCACGTTATTCTTCTATTCACAGGGCTAGCCATTTCCCGGGAAGGTGTTTTCAAAAACGGATGCTTGACTCCTTACGTTCAGCTATCTTGAGTCAAAGGCTCCAAGCAGCACTTGCATAGAGTTCTCTGAGTGTAGGATTAGTCTGCCTCAGAGTCCTTCTCAACCATGGGGTCTTTTGCTAGTCTTGTGGCTTTGACCCTTTGGCGAAAGAAGACTTCCCAGAATGACTTCAAGCTGAATATCTTTCTCTCAGCATGAGCAACAGAGATTGCTGGCTAGAGCTGCTTTGTAGCTTAACCAACATGTTTCTCAATGAACACTCTTTCTCACTCCAGCCACTTCTGTTCCCTTACTCAAAAGTCTCCTCAGATGGTATTATACATGAAGGCCATTAAGCATGCTGAGCTCATAAAAGTTCATCTCTTGCTGACCAGTGCTAGCAGGGAGTTCTGTTTTTCCTTACCTTAAACTCTGTTTTAAAGGAAACAGAAAGAGCCTCACTACAGAATTCTTCCCACTAATGTTTGATTTAAATTTGCATATAAAGCTAAATTTAGTTTGCTACAGACCTTTTATTAAGTTATTTTAGAAGGCCCCCTGGTAGCTGGCTTCTTTACAAACTAGTTCTATTATAAAGTGGTCATATCCCTTCCAAAAAGGACAGAGTGTTTTAACTGGGATTCCCTGGTAAGACTCCTGTGACAGTGAAGAGTGGATGACTAAGATGAATTCAGGAAATCTGCTTAACATTGAAAAAATGAAAAGGTGTCATCTCTGTACATTAAATAAATTTGAAATGGTGCCTGAATAGATTCTCCACAGTCAAAAAAGGATTCACAGAGCATGAAGAGAGAAAGTTAACATTTGAAAGCAGTTAGGCCTATGGAGACAAAGTATTCCCTGGGGTTAGAAAAATGGGCTTGATAAGGAAATGTGATCATTAGTGCCTCAACACTGTGAGTATCACCCAGTGGATGAAGGTGATGCACCACAGGGCCTCGAGCAATATAATCAGGGCCTAGAAACTAGATGAACATGACATTTTATCACCCAAACTGGACACTTCGAGAGTAGAGGGAGGTATAATCTAAATGTGCCCTAAGGAAAATAAGGCTTATATTCACCCTAAATCCCTGTATGTTAAATTCACTTAGCAAGTACTTATTTTATGAAATTTCATTTGTAATCCAATAACCTTTGGACAAATTGTTACTATAACATAAAGAAAAGAAAACGTAGGGGTGCCTGGGTGGCTCAGTCAGTTAAGCATCTGACTCTTGGTTTCAGCCAGGTCATGATCTCATGGGTCATGAGATGGAGTCCCAAGTCAGGCTCTGTTCTCAGCAGGGAGTCTCTCCCTCTGCCCCTCCCCCAACTCAAGCGCATGCACGCCCTCTCTCTCTCTCTCTCTCTCTAATAAATAAATAAGTCTATAAAGAACTTATCAAACTCAACACCCAAAGAACAAATAATCCAATCAAGAAATAGGCAGAAGACATGAACAGACATTTTCCCAAAGAAGACATCCAAATGGCCAACAGACACATGAAAATGTGCTCAACATCGCCCGGCATCAGGGAAATCCAAATCAAAACCTCAATGAGATACCACCTCACACCAGTCAGAATGGCTAAAATTAACAAGTCAGGAAACGACAGATGTTGGCGGGGATGCGGAGAAAGGGAACCCTCCTACACTGTTGGTGGTACTGCAAGCTGGTGCAACCACTCTGGAAAACAGTATGGAGATTCCTCAAACAGTTGAAAATAGAGCTACCATACAATCCAGCAATTGCACTACTGGGTATTTACCCCAAAGATACAAATGTAGGGACCCGAAGGGGTACGTGCACCCCAATGTTTATAGCAGCAATGTCCACAATAGCCAAACTGTGGAAAGAGCCATGATGTCCATCGACAGATGAATGGATAAAGAAGAAGTGGTATATATACACAATGGAATATTATGCAGTCATCAAAAGGAATGAGATCTTGCCATTTGCAACGACGTGGATGGAACTGGAGGGTGTTATGCTGAGTGAAATAAGTCAATCAGAGAAAGACATGTATCATATGACCTCACTGATATGAGGAATTTTTAACCTCGGGAAACAAACTGAGGGTTGCTGGAGTGGTGGGGGGTGGGAGGGATGGGGTGGCTGGGTGACAGACATTGGGGAGGGTATGTGCTATGGTGAGCGCTGTGTATTGTGCAAGACTGTTGAATCACAGATCAGTACTTCTGAAACAAATAATGCAATATATGTTAAGAAAAAAAAAAGAAGAAGAAGATAGCAGGAGAGGAAGAATGAAGGGGAGTAAGTCGGAGGGGGAGACGAACCATGAGAGACGATGGACTCTGAAAAACAAACTGAGGTTTCTAGAGGGGAGAGGGGTAGGGGGATGGGTTAGCCTGGTGATGGGTATTAAAGAGGGCACATTCTGCGTGGAGCACTGGGTGTTATGCACAAACAATGAATCATGGAACACTACATCAAAAACTAATGATGTAATGTATGGTGATTAACATAACAATAAAAAAATTTTTAAAAAAGGAGTCGGACACCTAGCGAACTGAGCAACCCACGTGCCCCTCTCCTTTTTTAGAAGAATGTAAGTATCTAAATTGTTGCCAAATAAATGTTACGGAAAAAAAAAAAAACTTATGATGTACTATCCGCTGGCTAACTGAACATAATAATAAAAAAAAAATTGTAAAAAAAAAAAGAAAGAAAGAAAACAAAGACCAAGCTAAAATTTAATTTTAATTTATTACCTGCTGAACAAATTATGTAAAATACCAAGAGGGATGTAAAAAATCCCTTACAGCCTTTGGAGAATCCTAGTAACTAAAGCACTTTTTGCAAAGTTACAGGGCATGAATATAAAATTTGCCAAGAAAAAAGCACAGATAGTTTAACGTACAAAAGCAAATGTAAAAAAAAATTAGAGCACCTAGAATGAAAACCACATGGGTAGAAAAGAGGGTGGAGAAAAACGCCAAAGACCCTGCAATGCGAATAGGAAGGATTAGCAGAAGTTGCATTGGGTGGTCACATGACTCAAGGATCTTTGAAGGAAAGACAATTCTAATATGCAAATATTTTGGATGATTGCATTTACACAGAAAAACTAACAAAAGGTCAACTGGATCTTTGGAAAACCCAGTCAAGATTTTAGTAGAGAGCCAAAATAGATTATCTAAGACCAGGGTCAGTAAAATTTCTCTGTAATAAGCCAAGCAGTAACTGTTTTGGGCTTTGTGAGCCATACAGTTTCTATAGCCGTGACTCAACCTTGCCCTTAGAGTGTGAAGAGTTATCTATTGGTGTGGCTATATTCCTAAAATTAGAATTTCATATAACTCCCACATGTCAAAAAATATTGTTCTTCTCTCAAATTTTTTCAACTACTTAAAAATATTAAAATCATTCTTAGCCCATAGGCCACACAAAATAAGATGGTCAACCAAATGTGGCTCAAAGGCCATAAATTTGCCAGCCCGTGATCTGAGATAATATACAATAATTTATAAACATGAGAAATAAAAATCAACAAAAGAGGATTTATACCTTAGAAATGTTTGGCAAGTAGCCAGTTATAAAGTAGAAAGGCGTTCATTTTATTGTAATATTCCAAATGTCAGCATTTTTAGTAGTTTATGCAGGCCTTTTCAATTAGTCCTAATTAATACAGTTGGTAGGACTTTATCTAAATAAAATTACTTGATTTCTGAGGTGCTGACTACTAGGTAAAACATCCTTTATTTTTTAAAATCAACTTTATCCATGTACTTTACCTGCCATTTTAAGTGTATAGTTGGATAAGTTTTGACAAATGAGTATTCCCAAGTGACCACCTTGGATTATAGGTTTTCATAAGAGTCTAGTGGCAATTTGTTTAGGACAGCATTAAATTTGTAAATCAATCTGAGGATTCTTGATACCTTAATAATATTGAGTCTCCCAGTCCAAGAATATGATAAATCTCTTCAAATTTGTGTTTTCTTAATAATATTTCATAATTTCCAGAGTATAAAAATCTTGTATAGGTTTGTTAAATTTATCAATTTTTTTTATTTTTTGATGCTGTGATATATTGTACTTTTAAAATATACGTTTTCTAACTGTCAGTTGTGATATAATAGAAATATATAGAGAGAGTTTCATTGTATTTCTCTATTACATATTAATTATTTCATTAATTTTGTCCTTATCTTTTTTTTTCTTCCTTTTTCCTAAGTTCACTTATCAGTTCTACTAGGGTGGGGTTTTTTTGTTGTTGTAATTTTTTTTTTTTTTTTTAGTATTTTCAGTGTGGTAGATCATATAATTTGCAAATATAGACAGTTTTACTTTTTCCTTATAACTGTATGCTTTTTATCTTGTTTTTTGATTTACTGAACTGGCTAGAACATCTACAACATTCATTGCACTGGAGTATGGACATTCTCACTTTGTTCCTAATCTTAGGGAACAATGTTTTGTCCTTCATTTTTAAGCACAGTGATGGCTAGGGATGCCTGGGTTGCTCAGTTGTTTAAGCATCTGCCTTCAGCTCGGGTCATGATCCAGGGTCCTGTTATTGAGACCCACAGGCTTAGCAGGGAGCCTGCTTCTCCCTCTCCCTCTGCAGCTGCCCCTGCTTGTGCTTTTGTTCTCTCTCTCCCTCTGGCAAATAAATAAACAAAATCTTAAAAAAAATGCAATGATGACTGAAAGTAGTAATTAAATAGTATGCTTCCATTTCCCTCTACAGTAAAGAAACTAATATCATGTAAAGTAACAAACCAAATGATAACACATAAAACTGATACTTGAACACATCTTGATTTTACACATTATTCTGTTTCATTTCTGAACTTAATAGAATTCTAGTTGTACAAGATAACATTCTATACTAGTTAGTGACTGACACCATCAGAATCTTTTCTTCCCGTAGTTTGATTGTGAGACTTCAGAGAAACGAACAGCAGCTTGTCCAGAAAACATAAAAGGAAAATAATTTTTGAGGTCACAGGAAAAGAAGTTATGAACAATAAAAGACATTCAAAGAAATCATGACATTGGAAGTAATCTAAATTAAGAAAATGGTAAATAATTCCGGTGAAAGACATTTATAAATTCCTACAGGTACAGTAGAATCAGAAAAAAAGGTTTTTGTGGGCACCTGGGTGACTCAGTCAATAAGCCTTGGCCTCTTGATTTCAGCACAAGTCATGATCTCAGGGTCAAGAGATTGAGACCCTCGCTGGGCTCCACACTGAGCATGAGGGCTGCTCAAGATTCTCTCTCTCCCCACACTTTTGCTCTTGCATGTTCTCTAAAAATTAATTAATGTTAAAAAAAGGGGGAAAATGTTTTTCTAGCTATATATGCTGAAATTGTGTTGTATTGAACTGTGTTTCAATTCTAGAAGTCACGTAAATGAATCATGTAGAAATGATTCATGCAAACTGGGCCATGTAAATGTTTTTTTAATTTTATTTTCCTTTGTTTCTTCAAAAATTAACTTCCATCAAGTAACATATCCAAACTATGCTCTTATTCCCTGAAACATAAAGTTAGACAACTAACAGAGAAAATCTGTTAGCGGTAGTCCTGAAAATCTTCACATTTGGTTTGGAAAATGAGCTTGGATAAGTCACATATGAAAATTCACACACAAAAAATATGAAGCCCATATTCTGAATACCTTTAAAAGGCTGAATTTTTGCTGAATCTTTTCCTTTTTTTGAGGATATTTCACTGCTGACCACCATGTTTCTCACAATTCACTTATGTTGCCCTTTTTAATATCTATTTCTGGTTAAGCACATTTCCCAAAAAGATGAACCATCGAGTCCTTCATGCACATTTCAAGAAGTTAATAAAAACAACATATAGAATTATATGCTAGCTTAAAGTAATATAGGCCTAAAGGCACAATTTGCATTAAATAATCTATAATTCAGATACTTGATAAACAAAGTTTCCTTGTATATAAAATAAAATCTTGAGAAAAATATAACTCTTTGCTTAGAACTTCACCTTTTAAGGTACTTTTTGGGCTTTGGTTTCATGTTTACCTACAGTCACATTTCTTTAACTTCCATAGGTAACATTCTTCAAAATATAAAGAAAATAATAAGCAGCTTCAGTAGTACTAGCACTATTCATAAAGGTAGTAGAAACAGTAGTTATCTTCTTATAAAAGACTACTATTTACTGAGTACTTCATTTCTATTAGGTCATTTGTCATCATAATAACTTTTTAAAGTAGGTTTAATACAAAGTTTATTTTACAAAGGAGGAAACTGAGGTTAGTGAGATTTGTGATTTGATTTAATCTTAACTACTATATGGACTCCTAATAATTGTAAAATTTATACATAAATATTAAACACCAAAGAAACAATATTTAATACTCCCTTCTCTTTGAGGTTGTTAAGATTGAGATTCTGTAATTTGTTTGTCCACAAACTGAATCCAGTGGAGAGAGTAATATTAAATGCCACAGCATTTTCTCTTAGAAATTTTAAAAATAATCTGAACAATTGCTAACATAATTATTCACCAAAATAAATATTAAAGGCAGATACAATCATATTTTTACAAAACTATTTGTAAAATTTCAGGCACTGATCTGAAGTTAGTATTTTATTGTTTCAAGGGCACTGAACACTCATGAAAATTCAGACACAGGACAGGATTCTGTAACATTCAAAAACACTCTCAAGAGCATAACCTAGCCCTCCTTGAACTTGTGTAATTGTAAACATATTGACTTAATCTTGACACTCTTCAGATACTTTGAAGAAAACATCGAATGTTTTGCAGTTCTAAGATTGGGATATTGGTCAGCATTAAATATGACCTTATAAAGAGAAGATTACACCAGATCAATTTTATTATATTCTATGAAAAAGGAATAATCCTCAAAGGAAAAAAAAATGACAGATTTTTATTAATTGCACCTGAGTTAGACTTCTATTTTCAACATATAATCCAATGAGCAGTTAAGTACACAGGTTTATGGATCATCCTCCAAAGAATTCTTGTAGAAGTTCTATGGAAGTTTCCCTAGAGGCTGCCTAAGGAACCAGGCATGAAGGCACAGAGATGATGGGCCCCTGGACTCTCCTTCATGGTTTCAAGTACGGGAGCTCTTTTTTTTTTTATCTGTTTAATTTATTTATTTAGGCCTTAAAGTGTGTTTGAAGGAAGAATAGCTCCACCTCAAAATTCAGAAAACATTCTTACAAACCATACACTTACCAGTATGTTCTCAGTTGGGTGGAACATCAGCTTCTAAGGTCTCTTAACACTAAGGTCCTTAACTGGAGCTATCTGGCAGAGATTTCAGTCAGATGAAGGGCCAATATAATTCAATATTTTGTTTAGTAATCTAGATGAAGGAACTGAGATTATAACCTCATGTTTCTAATTGATGCTAATTTAGGTACAGTCACAACCAAATGGCTAACAAACACATGAAAACATGTTCAACATCACCAGCCATCAGGGAAATACAAATCAAAACCACAATGAAATAACACCTTACACCAGTTAGAATGGCCAAACTTAACAAGACAGGAAACAACAAGTATTGGCAAGGTTGTGGAGAAAGGGGAACCCTCTTACACTGTTGGTAGGAATGCAAGTTGGTACAGTCACTCTGGAAAACAGTACGGAGTTTCCTTGAGACAATAAAAATAGAGCTACCCTACAACCCAACTATTGCACTACTAGGTATTTACCCCAAAGATACAGATGTAGTAAAAAGAAAGGGCACATGCACCTCAATGTTCATAGCAGCGATGTCCACAATAGCCAAATTGTGGAAGGAACCAAGATGCCCTTCAACAGACAAATGGATAAAGATGTGGTTCATATATACAATGGAATATTACTCAGCCATCAGAAAGGATGAATAGCTACAATGTGCATCAACACGGATGGAAATGGAGGGGGTTATGCTAAGTGAAATAAGTTAAGCAGAGAAAGACAATTATCATATGGTTTCACTCATATGAGGAACATAAGGAATAGAGCGGAGGACCACAGGGGAAGGGAAGGAAAACTGAATGGGAAGAAATCAGAGAGGGAGACAAACCATGAGAGACCCTGGACTCCAGGAAACAAACTGAGAGTTACAGAAGGTAGGGGGTGGGGGAATGGCATAACCAGATGATGGGTATTAAGGAGGGCATGCGTTGGGATGAGCACTGGGTATTATAAGCAACTAATGAATCACTGAACACTACATCAAAAATTTGTGTTGTACTATACGCTGGCTAATTAAACATAATAAAAAATTTAAAAATGAAAAAAAGCAACCTGATATATTATATGAAGAATCATTTAGAAATATAATAAAGTTTAATATGATAAGGATTTATGACCAAGAGCAAATATATCAAATCAAAATGGAGAAGAATATACAGGCAACAATAGTGTAAAAAAGAAAAAGAAAAAGAAATTGTCTATCCAACAATCTTGGTATTTAAGAGGGGAAAACATAAGTTCATAGCAGTTGGCTGTATTATTGGCAACATAAGAACAAGTTTTCCACTTTATTTGACTTTGGACAGGCCCTACTTAGAGTATGCTTTTTGATAGTCTCATTTGAGAATTTTGTTGAAAAGTTAAATAGGACTAGTAAAGAACACAAAATAGTAAATTATTCCTATGAGGAAAAGTTAAAAGAAATTGAAGTATGTACCTTGAAAAAGAGATGACTATAGGGAAAAATTACTGCCCTCTAAGGCTATTAAGTAATTACAATAAATTGTTCTCTTGCCCTACAGAGGACTGCTGGATATGAGAGATAGATAGAAATAATGGCAAGATAATGTGATTTGCTATAAGTAAGCTATTTTGATAATAAGGAAACTTTTTAAAACTAAAACATACAAATGGGAGATATTACAAGACTTTAAATCCATAGATAGATTTTTCAGAAAAAAAAAAATGCATTTCCTACCCTGGTTCACCTATGCTATTTCACTGGTTTAATCTTCGTATATATCCACCCAGGGATACTGGAAATGCAGGTGTTTTACTCTGGAAAGTCTACTTCCTGAAATTCATGTGTCTTCACTCGATGTTTCTCTCCTGATTCTACCTATCTTCTCAGTTTTGGATTATTAGCAGTCTGCTAGTCCACTAGTCCACATGGGTAAGGTTTAAAATCCTTTTTAGAAGAAGAAAATATTTGAAAAGGTACTTTGCAGCTCAGACATAGTACTGGTACAGTGCCACAGCACTCAATCACATATGAACAAATATTTCGTGGATGCTTGCAAATATATATGTGGAAGTTTCTCTCTTACATATTATTGGCTTGCTTTCAGGTTTTCCCATGCTCTGAAGTGCTAGATCCTATATCTTGACACCTTTAGCCTTTCTCTTAGAATTTCTTTCATAAGCATCCATTGCCCTGCCAGTGTCTTCAATTTTTGTTGGCTTTTTTCCTTACAAGATCCCCAAATGACTCCATTTTTATATACTGCTCTGTGTAACCTAACTATGACATTCAAGCCCGTCAGATACTATCGGTGCTCACTCCATATATCCTCAGAACTTCTAGTTCCATCTTTAGAGATTCACTAACAGTTAAATGTAGAGGCTTTCAAATTAAACACTCTTCATACTTAACAAATTACACTCACCATTCCTACTGAATCTTCTTATTGCAAGCACCTGCCACTCTGCCTGAGGGTTGCCTTTTTGGCCACAAGAGCTTGAATGACCCAAGCAGGAGGCTTTAATAACACTCTGAGGAGGGGTAAGCTTTAATCAAGGATGAATAGGTAGATATATTGGGTTTTGTTCACCTCAGGTAAGGTAATTCTGAGGTGTATTCCATAGTATCGCCCAGATTTTCTAGCAGGATTGAGCCCTGGTTGCCAGTAGTCATGCACAATTCCATCTTGCTGGCTTACTTCCCCTCCCTGCCTCACTTTTTCTGTCTTACTTTCTCTTAAATAGACTAATGGTAGCAGATCTGCCTTCAGTTGAACCCATTCCAAGATAAAATATCCCCATATCTTTACATGGGCATTTTCCAGAAAGCCTCCAGTTTTTCAAATAAAATTTGAATAAACACCCCGCATTAATATTTGAGTGAAAACAAATAATCCTGGTCTCTGTGCATGCAGTAGACCCACAATAAATGGCTCATTTTCACCCTTATGAAGATGGCATATATTTCCCCCAAACAGACAATTCCCAGACTGGGACAGTTCAAGTGTTTGTTGTTCGTGTCAGCTCCATATGGGATTTCTTACAGAACAGTCTGAGTCTCTAATCCACTATGAGAAGGTTTGACCATAGAAACACCCTGTTTTAGACACATTTTTCCTACCAATTTCAATACAGTGATGAGAAAGATCCTTTCCTTTCCATTCAAGAAAAGAGAGCAAATTACTTTATGTATTTTCCTTTGGCTCCTGATCATGCTATGTGACACTTCAGTGAATTCTGCACACAAGGAATCCTATCATTTCTGCACACATAGCAGTTAAATGTGCTCATTTGCATAAGTTATAACCAAATACATAAGTGAAAGTGTTGTTTGTGACAGTAGATTTGACTTCAGGGATATGTATGAATTTCTAAAATTCTAGTGGATTTCAGCATTGACATTATGAAATAGAAATAAAATATTTCTTGCAATCATTCCAAGCATTCCAGATGGTGAGAAGCATTGCAATAATTCAATGGAAAGCAAAGCAAACTTACCCGAATCATCATGACTGAACATCTGATATCATGAATTGTGTCATAGATCTTCTTTGAGATGTCCACAAATTGATCATCATCAAATACATCCAAAGAGTTTTTACTTAAGGCTTCTAAGGCAACATTCACTTGTGTTACAAACTCAGGAATTGCTGTTAAAATTAATAAGAAAGAAAAGACTGTACTGTTTGTATTTTCTGATTTCTGGAGTTTCATAAAAATATAGACATATTTTTAAATAAATATTTGGTTAATAGAATTTTAATTATTTTTTCCTGTAAAGAAACAAAACATTTTGGCAGGCAATTTTATATCTCTGAAAAGTAAAGGGAATAAAAGACAATAAAATACTTTTTTATAGAAATGTTTTAAAAGATTATCTTTCTCCTTCATGTCATTTTTATTTCCACCCAAGGCTGGAACCATGTAATCATTTCTCATCCTATTTAATATAAGCCACAAGAATTACCAAAAAGAATTGGTGCATTAACAACTGAAATTATAAACATAAAGATATTTAAAGAAAGAAAGCATTTGAGTTACAAATTTAAGAAATTTAAAGGTAATAATTCTATCTCATAGATATAATAAAAACACCATAAACTTTCTTTCGTTAAGATGTTTTCCCCATCATCAAAGAGATTAATGGGGGAGGAGTGTTCCAAGATGGTGGTGTAGGAAGACCCTGAATTCATTTCCTCTCATGGATACACCAAATCTATAGCTATATGTGGAATAATTCCCACTGAAAAAGAACTGAAAATTAGCTAAACAGCTCTCTCTACAACAAAGGATAAAAGGACTACATCAAGACAAGTAGGAGAGGCAGAGATGCAGTCTCTCCAAAATCCTACCCACACAATAGGGAGGAAATATCATGGGTCTAGAGCTTCTCTCTAAGGAATGAGGAGTCTGTGCTCCATGTCAGGCATCCTATCCTTTACGATCTGCACTAGACAGATGAAACCCCCAAAACATCTAGCTTTAGAAACCAATGGGGCTTATATTCAGGGAACCCAGGGGATTGTAGAATATCAGATACTACTTTTGAGGGGCTAGCACATGGACTCACTCATCCCAGGACCCAGTACAAAGGCAGAAGTTTGAGAGATGTTTAAAGATGAGTGAAGGAGATTTATTTGCTAATCCTAAAACATTTGCCAGAGGCACAGGAACAAGATGGGGTGTTCTTTTGGGATGGAGGTGCTGATAACACCATATTTATATTCTCTCTCTAACTTGCTAGTCCCGGTGGGTGTGGGTGAACACAGCCTCACTAAAGCCAAGGGTGTGCCCACCCAAGCACTCTTCTCCAGCATTGCTTAAGCTGCAGATGTACCCTGTCCCCACACTCTTTCCTGGCCTCACTAAAGCCATAGGCTTTACATCCTTCTTTGGCCTCACCAAGCTTACAGATATCTCCAGAAGGGAGCTTATACACTCATCTGAACTCCAATTATCGCAACCATCAACCAGGGGCTACTCTAGATCTCCTAGCCTGCAAGTCAGCTGGGTATACAACTGTGGTTCCACAGGACTATATATGTTTACATACATTAAAGCTGCTGCCTAAGGATTTTGCTTCCAAGCAGCTGAAACTAGGTGCTGACTGAGATCACTCTCTTTGGTACACTGACAGGTGTTGGCACATCCTCAATAATTGTAACCTACCAAGAATAAATAAGCCAAAACAAAACCACCACCACCAACAACAACAAAGTCAGGTTGCTTAGACAATCATAAAGGTTCAAGAGACAACCAAAGCTTGGGCAATGTTGAGCTCCTACACAAAGCCACTCCTTCAATACTGAGAGAAGTCACTGTTTCATATAATACATAGAAACAAACACAAAGGTGCTGCAAAATGGGGAAATAGAGGAATATGTTTCAAACAAAAAAAAAAAACAAAACCTCAGAAAAAGACCTTAATGAAACAGAGATAAGTAATCTACCTGATAAAGAGTTCAAAGTAATGGTCAGAGATGCTTACCGAATTCATAAAGATAAAGAAGAATGAATGAACATGGTGAAAACTTCAACAAAGACATAGAAAATATAAGAATGTACCAAACAGAGATCACAGAGCTGAAAAATACAGTAATTGTACTGAAAGACTATACTAGAAGATTTCAGCAGTAGACTTGAGGAAGGACAAGAATAGATCAGTAATCTGAAAGATGGGTCAGTAGAGCTCACCTAAAGACTGCAGCAAAATACATCAATAAATAAAATAAAATAAGTGAAAATAGCTTAAGAGATCTGTGAGACAACATCAAACAGAAAAATATTTGCATTACAGTGGTCCCAGAAGGAAAAGAGAGAGAGAGAAAGGGGCAGAAAATGAATTTGAAGAAATAGTATTTGAAAACTTACCAATCTTGGGGAAGGAAAGAGATATCCAGGTCTAGGAAACAATAAGAATTCCAAAGAAGATAAATCCAAAAATATCAATACCAAGATACATTATAGGTAAAATGTCAGAAGTTAAAGATTAAGGAAGAATCTTAAAAGCGGCAAGAGAAAAACAACTTGTTATATACAAGGGAATTCCCCATATGACTATCAACTGGTTTTTCAGCAGAAACATTGCAGGCCAGAAGGAAATAGAATTATACATTCAAAGTGCTGAAAGGGAAAAACTTCCCACCAAGAATATTCTACCCAGCAAGGTTATCACTCAGAATTGATGGATAGATACAGAGTTTTCCAGGTTGGCAAAAGCTAAAGGATTCATCAACATCAAACCAGCATTATAATGTTAAAAGTACTTCTTGAAGCAGGAAAGAAAGGTCATTAACTAACAACAAGAAAACATATGAAAGTAAAAATCTCACTGGTGAAGGTGAGTATATAGTAAAGGTAGTAAGTCAACCACTTATAAAGTTAGTGTGAAGGTTAAAAGACAAAAGTAGTAAATTTAACTATACAGTAATTAGTTAAGGGATTACAAAATTTAAAAAATGTAAAATAGGACATCAAAAACATAATTTGTTGGTCAGGGGGGTAAAAATGCAGAGGTTTAAAATGCATTCAACTTTAAGTTTCTATCAATTTAAAATATGTGAACCTTATGGTAACCTCAGAGTAGAAACCTGTATTAGCTACATTAAAGATAAAGATTAAGGAATGTAAACAAAACATGAAAGAAAGTCACCAAACCACAAGGGAAGAGAGCAAGAGAAGAAAGGAATGGAGAGGAACTACAGAAACAGCCACAAAACAATTAACCACATGGCAATAAGTACATACTTATCAATAATTAAATGTTAATGAAGTAAATTCTCCAATCAAATAGTGGCTAAATGGATGAAAAAAACAATACATCTTTATATTACCTACAAGACACTAAATACAAACTGAAGGATAAACAGAGTAAAAGTTAAGAGATGGAAAAATGGAAACAAAGTATTCGATGCAAATGGAAACAAAAAGAAAGCTGGTATAGCTATACTGGTATCAGACAAAATAGACTTCAAAACAAAGACTGTAACAGAAGACAAAAAAAAAAGGATGTTACATAAAGACAAAGAAGTCAATCCAACAAGAGGATATAATATTTATAAATATTTATGCACCATCATAGGAACACCTAAATATATAAAGCAAATATTAACAAACTTCAAGGGAGACATTGACAGCAATACATTAATGTAAGGGACTTTAATGGCCCTACTTACATCAATGGATAAGCCATCCAGACAAAAAAATTAATTAAAAAAAAAAACACAGCTTTAGGGGCACCTGGGTGGCTCAGTTGGTTAAGCAACTGCCTTCAGCTCAGGTCATGATCCTGGAGTCCTTGGATCGAGTTCCGCATCAGGCGCCCTCCTCAGCGGGGAGTCTGCTTCTCCCTCTGACCCTCCCCTCTCTCATGCTCTCTCTCTCTCTCTCTCTCTCTCTCATTCTTTCTCTCTCAAATAAATAAATAAAATCTTAAAAAAAAAAAACAGCTTTAAGCAACACATTAGACCAGGTGGACCTTATCATAGATGTATACAGAACATTCTATCCAATAGCAGAACATATACATTCTTCTGGTGTGCACATGGAACATTCTTTAGGATGGATCACATGATAGGCTACAAAACAAGTTTCAATAAAATTAAGAAGAATGAAATCATATTAATCATCTTTTTTGACACCATGATATGAAACTAGAAGTCAATTACAGGAGGAAAACTGGGAAAATCATAAATATGTGGATATTAAACAACATGCCACAGAACAACCAATGAATTAATGAAGAAATCAAAGGGCAAATTTAAAACAATACACTGAGATTATGAAATAAAAATATAAAAATCCAAAATCTAGCAGATAAATTACATTAATAAAAATCACAATCATCTCCACTGATACACAAAAAGAATTTGATAAAATTCAACATTTATTTATCATAAAACTCTCCACAAAATGGGTATAGACAGGACATGCATCAACATAATAAAGGCCATGTATGAAAACCCCACAGCAAACATCATACTCAATGATGAAAAGCTGAAGATCATAATAAGACATGGATGCCCACTCTCAGCACTTTTACTCAACATATTCAAAATCCTAGCCAGATAAGAACAAGAAATAAAAGGCATCCAAGATGGTAAGGAAGAAGTAAAACTGTCATTCTTTGCAGATGACATGATACCATACATAGAAAATCCTAGTCTCCACCAAAAACTGTTAAAACTAATAAATGAATTCCATAAAGTTGTAGGATACAAAACTCAAGGACACAAAACCAATACACAAAAATCTGTTGCATTTCTACATATTAATAATGAATTATCAGAAAGAAAAATTCAGAAAACAATCCCATTTATAATTACACCACAAAGAATAAAATGCCTAGGAATAAATTTAATCAAGGACATGAAAGACTTGTATGCTGACAACTACAAGGCACTGATGAAAGAAATTTAAGATGACACAAATAAATGGAAAGATAATCCAAACTCATGAATTATAAGAATTAATACTGTTAAAATGTCCATACTTCCCAAAGTAATCTATAAATACAATGAAATTCCTATCAAAATTTCAGTGGCATTTTTCATGAACTAGAACAAAGAATTCCAAAATTTGGAACCACAAAAGACCCTGAGTGGCCAAATGATCTTGAGAAAAAAGAACAAAGTGTAGGGTATCACACTTCATGACTTCAACTGTACTACACAGTTAATCATGAAAAGAGTATGGTATTGGCATAAAACAGACACATAGACCAATTGTACAGAATAGAGAGCCCAGAAATAAACTCACACATATATGTTCAATTAATTTACAACAAAGAAGCCAATAATACAAAATGGGAAAATGACAATCTTTTTAATAAATGGTGCTGGCAAAACTGGACAGCTACATGCAAAAGAATGGAACCAGACCACTCTCTTACACCATACACAAAGTTTATTCAAAATGGATTCAAGACTTGAATGTAAGAAAACCATAAAATTCCTAAAGAAAACATAGGCAGAACAGAAGAAGTCATCAGAATTCCCTAAGATGGAGGTGGAGTAGGAGGACCCTAGGCTCATCTTGTCCCATAAATACAACTAGATAACTATCAAATCATCCTAAATAACCCAGAAATTGGTCTGAAGACTGACGGAACACATTCCACAACTAAAGGGCGAGAGGAGGCCACACTGAAGAAGGTAGAATTACAGGGATATGATTCAGGGGACAAACAGACTGTGGCTGCTGTGGAGGCGAGGGAGCCCTGGTCCTGTGGAGAAGGCTGAAAGAGAGAGGAACAGAGGGAAACACACAAGGAGAATGTTTTCCCAAAGCCATTGGCTTGGCTTGGAAAATGAGAAGGGCTGAATTTCTTAAGTTCTTGCAGCCAACAGGGCTTAAAGCCTGGAGTTTTAAAGGTCAGCAGGCTTGGCTGGGATAGAGTCCTGAGAGCACTGCCCTGCTCCCGGAGAGAAGGCAGGCAAACAACCCCAGGGCAGACAGTGACGAAACAGTGATCTGAAGAACGCTTGGAGCACAGAGTGGGGAGGTTATTCACTCAGAGTGTCTGGGAGTGGGAGCATTCACAGAGATGCCTCTCTGGGAACAGGATAGCTGGCCAGGCCCATTTCCCTCCCCCATCTCTCAGCATAAACACAGAATTACCAGCAGGAGGCAGAGCAGCACTGGCTGCCTAACTTACTTATACCAAGCCCCACTCCCCTGTCCTCTGGTGGGACTGCTCTTCTCAGTCAAGTTTACCTCAGTCCCAGGGCGGTGGGCCCCTCTCTCAGAAGACCAGCACAAGACCCTGCCCATACCATGTGTCCCAACCAGAGAATTCTGCAGGGTCTCAGTTCTGATGGAGTTGGTGTCAGGCCTCATCTCACAAGCAGACTAGAGCACACCTAGTTAAAACTCACTACATCTAGGCCAGAGACCAAACACTGCCCACAGTAGGCAAGGAGAGCCTACTGCCCAGGGCCTGGAGCATAGAGTAAACAAAATACAACAGCAGAGCTCACCCAGCACACACCAAGACACTCCCTGAAACTCCAGGCCCTGGGCACTACAGGACCACTTCTTCAGAAGGCCATTACTGGTAGGAGATATAACTGGCTTTTCTAACACAAAGAAGAAGGCAGAGACTTAGACAAAATGCCAAGATGGAGGAATTTATCCCAAATGAAAGAACATGATAAGGCCAGAGATCTAAGTGAAACAAATACAAGTAACATGCCTGATGGAGAATTGAAAGCAACAATCTTAAGGATATTCACTGGGCTTGAGAAAACAATAGAAGATATCAGTGAGACTCTTACAAGAGAGATAAAAAAGTTAAAAAAAAGAATCAGAAAAGAAGAATGCAATAAACAAGATTGGAAAAAGGCTTGATGCAATGAACAGCAGGCTGGAGAAAGCAGAGGAATGAATTAGTGACACAGAAAATAAAATCATGAAAAATAATGAAGCTGAACAAAAGACGGAAAGAAGAATTATGCAACATGAGAATAGACTTAGAGAAATCAGTGACTCTATCAAACATAATAACATTCATATTATAGGAGTCCCACAAGAAGAGAAAATAAAGGGGGCAGAAGGTTTATTTGAGGAAATTGTAGCTGAAATTATAGCTCCCTAATCTGGGGAAGGAAAGAGACATCCAAATCCAGGAGGCATAGAGAACTCCCATCAAAATCAACAAAAGCAGACTAATACCAAGACATATTGTGATTTAAATTTGCAAAATATAGTGATAAAGAAAAAAAAATCTTAAAAGTATCAAGACAAAAGAAGTCCTTAATTTACAAGGAAAGACCCATAAGGCTAGCTGGAGGTTTCTCAACAGAAACTTGGCAAGCCCGAAGAGAGTGGCATGATATATTCAAAGTGTTGAAGGGGAAAAATCTATAGCCAAGAATACTCTATCCAGCAAGGCTATAGTTCAGAATAGAAGATCAAGAGTTTCCCAGACAAACAAAAACTGAAGGAGTTTGCGACCACCAAACCAGCTCTGCAAGAAATATTAAAGGGATTCTTTGAGTGCAAAGAAGAGACCAAATTGACAAAGACAAGAAAGGAACAGAGAAAATCTCCAGAAACTATGATAAAACAAGTAGATATATGGGATAAGCACATATCTATCAATAATTACTTTGTATGTAAATGGACAAAATGTTCCAATCAAAAGACATCAGGTGTCAGAATGGATTAAAAAAAACAAGACACAGCAGATAGCCTCTCCTCTGTGGTCCTGCCTGCCACTCCCTTGCCATGTGTTCAATAAATTTCTACCTCTTTAAACAAAAACAAAAGCAAGACTCATCTATATGCTGTTTATAAGAGACTCATTTTAGATCTAAAGAAACTTGCAGATTGAAAGTGAGGGGGTGGAGAAATATTTATCATGCAAATGGATGACAAAAAAAAATCAGAGTAGCAATACTTATAACGGAATAACTAAAACTTTTTGTTCTTGTATTGTTTTTATACTGCTTTGGTAACCAGGTAACATGACCTCATGGAATGACGTTGAATATGTTCCCTCTATTCCACTATTGAAAGGTTTTGATAAAGACAGTCATTAATTATTCATGTTTGGTAGAATTCACCAATGAAATCATGTAGTTTTTGGGCCTTTCTGTGCTGGGAAATTTCTGATTCTTAATTCAACTTTTATTCTTGTTATTGGTCTAAAAGACTTCCTATTTCTTGGATTCAGGATTCAGGATTCAATCTTGGTAATGTGCATTTTTAGGAATTATCTGCTTTTTTTATTTTCTAAGTTATCTGATTTGTTAATATACAATTATTTATAGTAATTGTTATCACACTATGTATTTCTGTGGTTATCTATTCTATTGTTTTCTCTTCCATCTCTCATTTTGGTTTCTGAGTCTTCCCTCTTTCTTTTTTTTTTGTTTCTTAGATAATGTAGTTAAAGCATTGCTAATTTTGTTTATATTTTTGGAAAAACTGGTCATTACACTTTTTTTTAATTATGTTCTGTTAATCACCATATATTACATCATTAGTTTTTGATGTAGTGTTCCATGATTCATTATTTGCATATAACACCCAGTGCTCCATGCAGAATGTGCCCTCTTTAATACCCATCACCAGGCTAACCCATCCTCCCAGCCCCCTCCCCTTTAGAACCCTCAGTTAGTTTTTCAGAGTCCATCATCTCTCATGGTTCATCTCCCCCTCCAATTCCCCCCTTCATTCTTCCCCTCCTGCTAACTTCTTCATCTTTTTTTTTTTTAACATATAATGTATTTTTTGTTTCAGAGGTACAGATCTGTGATCAACAGTCTTGCACACTTCTTAGCACTCACCATAGCACATACCCTCCCCAATGTCTATCACCCAGCTGCCTCATGCCTCCCACCCCCCCCGACTCCAGCAACCCTCAGTTTGTTTCCTGAAATTAAGAATTCCTTATATCGATGAGGTCATATGATATATGTCTTTCTCTGATTCACTTATTTCAGTCAGCATAATGCCTCCAGTTCCATCCACGTCATTGCAAATGGCAAGATTACACTCCTTTTGATGGCTGCATAATATTCCATTGTATGTATGTGTATGTGTATGTGTGTGTGTATATATATATATATATATATACATCTTCTTTATCCATTCTTCTGTCGATGGACATCTTGGTCCTTTCCCGGTTTGTCTATTGTGGACATTTCCGCTATAAACATCGGGGTGCATGTACCCCTGCGGATCCCTACATTTGTATCTTTGGGGTGAAGAACCAGTAGTGCAATTGCTGGATCGTAGGGTAGCTCTATTTTCAACTTTTTGAAGAACCTCTCTACTGTTTTCCAGTGTGGCTGCATGAGCTTGCATTCCTACCAACAGTGGAGGAGGGTTCCCTTTCTCCACATCCTTGCCAACATCTGTCATTTCCTGACTTGTTAATTTTAGCCATTCTGACTGGTGTGAGGTGATATTTCATTGAGGTTTTGATTTGGAATTCCCTGAGGCAGGGCAATGTGGAGTACATTTTCATGTGTCTGTTGGCCATTTGGATGTCTTCTTTGGAAAAATGTCTGTTGATGTCTTCTGCCCATTTCTTGATTGGGTCATTTGTTCTTTGGGTATTGAGTTTAAGGACTTCTTTATAGATTTTGGATACTAGCCCTTTATCTAATATGTCATTTGCAAATATCTTCTCCCATTCTTTCTGTTTTCTTTTGGTTTTGTTGACTATTTCTTTTGCTGTGCGAAAGCTTTTTATCTTGATGAAGTCCCAATAGTTCCTTTTTGCCCTTGCTTCCCTTGCCTTTGGCGATGTTTCTAAGAAGACGTTGCTGCAGCTAAGTTCAAAGAGATTGCTGCCCGAGTTCTCCTTCAGGATTTTGATGGACTCCTGTCTTTCATTGAGGTCTTTCAACCATTTTGAGGCTATTTTTGTGTGTCGTGTAAGGAAATGGTCAAGTTTCATTCTTCTGCATGTGACTGTCCAATTTTCCCAACACCATTTGTTGAAGAGACTGTCTTTGTTCCATTGGACATTCTTTCCTGCTTTGTCGAAGATTAGTTGACCATAGAGTTGAAGGTCCCTTTCTGGCCTCTCTATTCTGTTCCATTGATCTATCTGTCCATTTTTGTGCCAGTACCACACTGTATTGATGATGACAGCTTTGTAATAGAGCTGGAAGTCCAGAATTGTGATGCTGCCAGATTTGCTTTTCTTTCTCAACATTCCTCTGACTATTCAGGGTCTTTTCTGGTTCCATACAAATTTTAGGATTATTTGTTCCATTTCTTTGAAAAACTGGATGGTATTTTGATGGGGATTGCATTGAATGTGTAGATTGCTCTAGGTAACATTGACATCTTCACAATATATGTTCTTCCAATCCATGAGCATGGAACGTTTTTCCATTTCTTTGTGCCTTCCTCCATTTCTTTCATGGGTATTTTATAGTTTTCTGAGTACAGGTTCCTTGCCTCTTTGGTTAGATTTATTCCTAGGTATCTTATGGTTTTGGGTGCAATTGTAAATGGGATCGACTCCTTAATTTCTCTTTCTTCTGTCTTGTGGTTCGTGTATAGGAATACCACTGATTTCTGTGCATTGATTCTATAACCTGCCACTTTACTGAATTCCTGTATGAATTCTAGCAGTTTTGGGGTGGAATCTTTTGGGTTTTCCACATAAAGTATCATATCATTTGCAAAGAGTGAGAGTTTGACTTCTTTGTCGATTTGGATGCATTTGATTCTTTTTGTTGTCTGATTGCGGTGGCTAGGACTTCTAATATTTGTTGAATAGCAGTGGTGATAGTGGACATCCCTGCCATGTTGCCGACCTTAGGGGGAAAGCTCTCAGTTTTTCCCCATTGAGAATGATATTCACTGTGGGTTTTTCATAGATGGCTTTTATGATATTGAGGTATGTACCATCTATCCCTATAGTCTGAAGAGTTTTGATCAAGAAACGATGATGTACTCTGTCAAATGCTTTTTCTGCATCCATGGAGAGGATCATATGGTTCTTGTTCTCTCTTTAATTAATGTACTGTATCACATTGATTGATTTGTAGATGTTCAACCAACCTTGCAGCCCAGGGATAAATCCCACTTGGTCGTGGTGAATACTCCTTTTAATGTACTATTGTATCCTATTGGCTAGTGTTTTGGTGAGAATTTGTGCATCCAGGTTTATCAGGGATATTGGTCTGTAATCCTCCTCTTAGATGGGGTCCTTGTCTGGTTTGGGGATCAAGGTAATGGTGGCCTCATAAAACGAATTTGGAAGTTTTCCTTCAATTTCTATTTTTTGGAACAGTTTCAGAAGAATAGGTATTAATTCTTCTTTAAATTTTTGGTAGAATTCCCCTGGGAAGCCATCTGGCCCTGGGGTTTTGTTTTTTGTGAGATTTTTGATGACTGCTTCAATTTTCTTAATGGTTATAATTCTGTTCAGGTTTTCTATTTCTTCCTGGTTCAGTTTTGGTAGTTGATATATCTCTAGGAATGCATCCATTTCTTCCAGATTATCTAATTTGCTGGTGTAGAGTTGCTCATAATATGTTCTTATAATTGTTTGTATATCTTTGCTGTTGATTGTGATCTCTCCTCTTTCATTCATGATTTTGTTTATTTGTGTCACTTCTCTTTTCTTTTTGATAAGTCTGGCCAGGAGTTTATCAATCTTGTTAATTCTTTCAAAGAACCAGCTCCTAGTTTCGTGGATCTGTTCTACTGTTCTTTCGGTTTCTAGTTCATTGATTTCTGCTCTGATCTTTATTATTTCTCTTTTCCTGATGGGTTTAGGCTTTATTTGCTGTTCTTTCTCCAGCTCCTTTAGCTGTAGGGTGAGGTTGTGTATTTGAGACCTTTCTTGTTTCTTGAGAAAGGCTTGTATTGCTATATACTTTCATATTAGGACTGCCTTTGCTGTATCCCAAAGATTTTGAACTGTTGTATTTACATTTTCATTGGTTTCCATGAATTTTTTTAATTCTTCTTTATTTTCCTGGTTGACCCATTCATTCTTTAGTAGGATGCTCTTTAGCCTCCATGTATTTGAGTTCTTTCTGATTTTCCTCTTGTGATTGAGTTCTAGTTTCAAAGGACTGTAGTCCACAAATATGCAGGGAATGATCTCAATCTTTTGGTACCGGTTGAGACCTGATTTGTGACCTAAGATGTGATCTATTCTGGAGAATGTTCCCTGGGCACTAGAGAAGAATTTGTATTCTGTTGCTTTGGGATGGAATGTTCTGAATATGTCTGTGAAGTCCATTTGGTCCACTGTGTCTTTAAAGTCTTTATTTCCTTGTTGATCTTTTGCTTAGATATTCTGTCCATTTCAGTGAGGTGGGTGTTAATGTCCCCCACTATTATTGTGTTGTTGTTGATGTGTTTCTTTCCTTTTGTTATCAGTTGACCTATATAATTGGCTGCTCCCATGTTAGGGGCATAGATATTTACAATTTTTAGATCTTCTTGTTGGACAGACCCTTTAAGTGGGATATAGTGTCCTTGCTCATCTCTTATTACAGTCTTTGGTTTAAAATCTAATTTGTTTGATATAAGGATTGCCATCCCCACTTTCTTTTGGAGTCCATTAGCATGGTAAATGGTTTTCTACCCCTTCACTTTCAATCTGTGGGTGTCTTTGGGTCTAGAATGAGTCTCTTGCAGACAGCATATTGATGGGTCTTGTTTTTTAATCAAATCTGATAGCCTGTGTCTTTTGATTGGGGCATTTAGCCCATTTACATTCAGGGTAACTATTGAAAGATATGAATTTAGTGCCATTGTATTGCCTATAAGGTGACTGTTACTGTATACTCTCTGTGTTCCTTTCTGGTCTATGCTGCTTTAGGCTCTCTCTTTGCTTAAAGGACCCCTTTCAATATTTCTTGGAGGGCTGGTTTCGTGTTTGCAAATTCCTTTAGCTTTTGTTTGTCCTGGAAGCTTTTTGTGTTTCCTTCTATTTTCAATGATAGCCTAGCTGGATATAGTATTCTTGGCTGCATATTTTTCTCGTTTAGTGCTCTGAAGATATCATGCCAGTCCTTTCTGACCTGCCAGGTCTCTGTGGATAGATCTGTTGCCAATCTAATGTTTCTACCATTGTAGGTTACATATCTCTTCTCCCGAACTGCTTTCAGGATTTACTCTTTGTCTCTGAGACTCGTAAGTTTTACTATTAGATGTTCGGGTGTTGACCTATTTTTATTTATTTTGAGAGGGGTTCTCTGTGCCTCCTGGATTTTGATGCTTGTTTCCTTCCCCACATTAGGAAAGTTCTCTGCTATAATTTGCACCAATATACCCTCTGCCCCTCTCTCTTTCTTCTTCTGGAATCCCAATTTTTCTCTTGTTGTTTTGTCTTATGCTATCACTTATCTCTCGAAATCTGCCCTCGTGATCCAGTGGTTGTTTATCCCTATTTTTCTCAGCTTCTTTATTTTCCATCATTTGGTCTTCTATATCACTAATTCTCTCTTCTGCCTCATTTATCCTAGCAGTTAGAGCCTCCATTTTTGTTGCACCTCATAAATAGTCCTTTTGATTTTGACTTGGTTAGATTTTAGTTCTTTTATTTCTCCAGAAAGGGTTTCTCTAATAATTTCTATGCTTTTTTCAAGCCCAGCTAGTATCTTTAAAATCATCATTCTGAACTCTAGTTCTGTCATCATACTAATGTCTGTATTGATTAGGTCCTTGGCAGTCATTACTGCCTCTTTTTCTTTTTGTTGAGGTGATTTTTTCCATCTTTTCATTTTGTCCTGAGGAGAATAGATGAATGAGAGAACAAAATGCTAACAGGGTAACAATGTCCCCAGAAAATATACTCTAAAGAAATCAGAAAAAACCTGAAACTGGGGGAAAAGAAAGGGAAAGAAAGAAAAAAAGAAAAAGATAAAGATAAAAACAAACAAAACAAAAACAGAATATGATCAAATATGATCAGGCTAGTGCATAGATCAGTGTCACACACTAGATTTTGGGCCTATTTTTGTCTGTTAGAAGAAAGTGTCTCTCAAAATTTTAAAGAAAGGGAAACTTATATATGTACAAAAATAAGGGTTAATATGATGAAGGGATGGAAAATGACTGTAAAGATGAAAATTATAAAAGATTTTATAGAAGGAATTGATAAGAAGTTCGTTGAAAAAAGAAATAAGACGATTTTTTAATAAAAGGGAAAAAAAGGGAGAGAATGTGATCAGGCAGGAGACTAGAACAAAGCCATACACTAGTGATTTAGGGTATATTTTGATCTGTTATAAGAAACTGTATTTCAAAATTTTAAAGAGAAAACAACTTATATATATATGCCAAAGATAAGGGTAACTACTATGAAGGGATAGAATATGACTCTAAAAATGAAAAATAAAAAATGTTTTTTTAAAAAAGGTATTGATAAGATGTTGGTTGAAAAGGGAAAAATTAAAAAAATATATAATTAAATAAAGTAACTTTGAAAGACTAAAGAATCATGGGAAAAAAGCCATGAATTCTATGTGCAGTATTCCCCTAGCACTGGAGTTCTGCTGTTCTCATTGACTGCTAAACTTGGTCTTGGCTGGATGTTCTTGCTGATCTTCTGGGGGAGGGCCTGTTGCTGTGGTTCCCAAAAGTCTTTGCTGGAGGCAGAACTGCCCCGCCCTTGCTGGTTCGGGCTTAGTAATCCGCCCAGGTTTGCTCTCGGGAGCTTTTGTTCCCTGCAAGCTTTCCATGCAGCTTTGGAGGACAAGAGTGAAAATGGCGGCCTCCCAATCTCCGCCCCAGAGGAGCTGAGAACTCTGTGTCCTGCTCCTCAGTGCGCCCCCAGAGAAAATCAGTCAATCACTCCTGTCTCCCCAGTCTCTGGCCGCACTCCGTACTCACCCGGCCTGTGACCGAGCGTTTCTATCTCTGGCACAAGATCCCGTGTGGAGTCTCTAAACCCAGCAGATCCCTGTGGTGCGCTCCCGCGCCGCTCCTCCCGGGGGATGAAGGGGAGTCTCCCCAATTCTGCCACTTGTTGGGTCCCTGCTGGAGGAGCAGTGGCCTGACTGGGCCGTGAATCACAGTTTATGGCCACCCCAAGCTGAGAGCCCGCGCCTCGGCTCCGTCTCTGCAGCCGGCTTCCCTGCTCTGATACCTGGGAGCTCTGCCGCACTCAGGCACTCCCGGTCTTTCTGTGACCCCCAGGGTCCTGAGACCACACTGTCCCATGAGGGTTCTACCCCAGCTTAGCCACTGGAGCGTCGTCCCTCAGGAGCCGACTTCTAAAAGTTCCGATTTTGGGCTCCGCGGCTCTATCACTTGCCAGAAGCGGCCGACGGAGGCCTCCTCCCCTGCCATCTATCCTCCCAAATATCGCCTCGGATTCACTTCTCCGCACATCCTACCTTCCAGAAAGTGGTCGCTTTTCTGTTCAGAGAGTTTTTGCTATTCTTTTCTTCGATCTCCTGTTGAGTTCGTAGGTGTTCAGAATGGTTTGATCCCTATCCAGCTCAATTCCTGGGACCAGATGAAATCCAGGTCTCCTACTCCTCTGCCATCTTGCTCCACCCCCCAAAACTGGTCATTACTCTTAATGTTATGTTATTCTTTATCCTGGTCTCTATTTTATTTGTTTCTGACTTTTCCTTGTCATTTCCTTCCTCTACTATATTTCAGCCAAGTTTCTTCTTTTTCTAGTTCCTTGTGGTATAATGTTATTTATTTGAACTTTTTTTCTTAAACATTTATGGCATAAATTTCACTCTAATATCCACTTTACTGCATCCCATTGGTTTTAGAATTTTGTGTTTTCTTTTTCTTTTGTTTTCAGTAATATTTTGATTTGCCGTTTGCTTTCTTATTTGGCCCAGTGCCTGTGCAGTCGTGTGTTGTCTAATATTTACATATTAAATGTTTAATATTTACCAAAAGAGAAAAAAGAAAACATAGAGAGTAATCTCCTTGTAGTAGTCCTGGCATTGAATTTTTGAATCTGACTCCAAAAGCAAAGCCAACAAAAGAAAAAATAAACAAGTAGGACTACATAAAACTACAAAGCTTCTGCACAGCAAAGGAAATCAATAAAATGGAAAGGAAACCTACTAAATTAGAGAAAATATTTGCAAATGATATTCCTGATAAGGGGTTAATATCCAAACTATATGAAAAACTCATACAACTCAAAACCAAAAAAAAAAAAAAAATCTTATTTAAAAATGGGCAGAGTATTTATCCAAAGAAAATGAGAACACTAATTTGAAAAGATATATGCACCCTTATGTTCATTGCAGTATTATATACAGTAGCTAAGATATGAAAGCAACTTAATTGTCCACTGATATATGCTGGATAAAGAAAATGTGGTGTATATATACAATGGAATATTACTCAGACATAAAAAAAGAATGAAATTTTGTCATTCCCAACAACATAGATGGGCCTGGAGAGTATTATGCTAAGTGAAATGAGTTAGAGATAGACAAATATTTTATGATTTCACTTACATGTGGAATCTATAAAAACAAAACACATGAATGAACAAATCAAAACAAAACTCATAGATACAGAGGACAAATTGGTGGTTATCAGAGGGGAAGATGATTGATGGGTGGGTGAAAAGGGTTATGGTCAATTGTATGATGATGAATGGTAACTAGACTTTTTAGTGTATACAAATATTAAATTATTAGGTTGTATACCTGAAACTAATATATACCAGATTTACCTCAGTAATAATAATAATAATAATAATAATAATAAAACAGGATACTGGCATAAAAACAAACATATAGACCAATGGAATGGAACAGAGAGCCATAAATCTATGCACCTCCAGTTAATTGATTTTTGACAAAGGTGCCAAAAACACACAATGAGGCATGGATACTCTCTTCAATAAATGGTGCTGGGATAACTGGATGTCCAAAAGCAAAAAGATGGAATTAGACCCTTATCTCACACCATATACAAATTCAACATGAATTAAAAACTTGTAAGATTTGAAACCATAAAATTACTAGAAGAAAACAGGGAAACAACTCCCTGATGTTGGTCTTGGCAATGGTTTTTTGGATATGACACTAAAACATGGGTAAGAAAAGTGAAATAGACAGGTGGGATTGAATTAAACTAAAAAAAAAAATACATAAAAAGGAAACAATCAGCAAGGTGGAGAGAACCTATGGAATGGGAGAAAATATTTGCAAACCATACATCTGATAAAGGGTTAATATCCAAAATATATAAAAAATTTGTACAACCCAATTGCAAAAAAAAACAATAATAACCCAATTTAAAAAAATGAACAGAGGAGTTGAATAACATTTTTTCAGGGAAAACATACAGATATCCAATATGTATATGAAAAGGTGCTCAACATCATTAAATATCAGGAAAATACAAATCTATACCTCATACTTGTTACTGTGGTTAATATCAAAAAGACAGAAAATAACAAGTGTTGGTGAGGATGAAGAAAAAAGGAAACTCTTTTACATTGTTAGAAAAATGCCAATTGAGATAGCCACTATAGAAAATAGTATGCATATAAATACAGCATGATCATACTCCTATGTAGAATTTAAATTGTCATAGAAGCAAAGAATAGAATGGTGGTTGCTAATGGCTGGGAGGTAGGGAAAATGAGGAAATGTCGGCCAAAGGATACAAATTTCAGTTACACAGGATGAATAAGTTCTGGAGTTCCAGGGTACAGTATAATAACTATGGTTAATACTACTACCTTGTAGAGTAGTTGAAATTTGCTGAGAGTAGATCTTATGTGTTCTCACTACCAAAAAGAAAAGAAAAAGGTAACCATGTGAGGTGAACATGTTATTTATCTTGATTTTGGTAATCTCTACACAATGTATATCAAAAATTGTGTTGTACATCTTAAATATATATAATTTTTATTTGTCAATTATCTCTAAAGCTGGAAAAAAATTTTTAAAAAACACAAAAAATATAAAGAAATAGGCAATCTTACATGCAAAATGTTTCTAAAATAACACAACATTGAATGAGTCTAAGGATGAATCTATCAATAAGGTCAATCCATAGATCGCCTTTTTTTTTAAGATTTCAAGTTACTCTCAAAAATTTCTCTAAGTTTACTTTTAAGGTTAATGATAGTAACATTCATTAACTCTTCATTAGATTCAAGGCAATTTTCTAATTGTCAGCTGTGATTTAAATCCTAAAACAACCCCTTTATTAACCTGAGTTTAAAATTTAGTTGAATGGTGAAGACAAAGAAAAGTCAGGAATCTTGTCCTGGGTAATTCTGCTAATATATAGCAGGATGGAGATTCCAACTCATACTTCCAGTATGTAGAATCTACACTCTTAACTACTATACTATATTATATTGAGGAAGCCTCTGCCCCATGTGACTACTGCTTTGAGAGTGGAGATGTAGAACATTTCTATCATCATGGAAACTTCTTTTGGATAATAATATTCTTTCTTTTTAAAGATTTATGTTTCAGAGAAAGATAGAGTGGGGTGGGGGGTAGGGGTGAAAGGAGAAGGGGAGAGAAACTTCAGCAGGCCGTGGTGTATGGGCTTGATCTCATGACTCTGAGACATAACCTGGGCTGAAATCAAGTCAGTAGTTTAACCAACTGTGCCACACAGGAACCCCTGTAAAATAATATTCTATAGTAAGATTCCATCACACCACTCTCTCACATTCAGTGAATGGGATATCAAAGGCAATGAAAAAGCTAACTCACACCACCTCGCCTAGGAAAAAAGTCCCAAACCACAGTTCCCATTTATATGGATGTGAATCCCAAAGTACATCTCTAATCTATATCTTTTTCCTGAATCCTAGAACTCTGTATCCAACTGCCCACTGAAAAATTCTATCTGAATCTTTCATAACACCTCAAATTCATCTGGTCTAAACATCCACTAAAGAGAGTTTTTCCGATCTATCAAACAAATGTGCCACAATAATACTTGGATAGTCCCTATCAAAACCTTCGATCTGTTACTACTATCTCTACAATTGTGAAACTACTACCATCATCTTCTTGTGTAGATCTTGGCTAAAAAAGACAAACATAAAATCATGTAAATGTCTGGTTTTCACTACCATGCGAGATAATGTGAGAAAGATTTAGGGTATTTCAAAAAAATACAACATAGCCTTTTCATTATTGCTACGTGATTACATTTTAACTCCTCTAGAGGCCTTTTGCTAATAAACTAATATTAGCTCCAATTAAAATAAAATCTTTCAGAAACGAATGTTTAATTTCTGAAGTACAGATGGAAACTACTACTTTTTCACTCTAACAGCATAAATGAACTATTCAAAGCTGATATGTAATACATTTCTCATTTCATTAGCTTCAACATCAGCTGTGGGTGTGCTTTACTTATACTATGGACATATGGTTGCTTGGATCAGACTAGAAGTGATTTTTTTTTTTAATGCTTTCAGGAAAATACAAAGTGAGTATAATTAAGTAGCCAGTTAATGGTAATTTAGAAGGAACGACAAATGGGCAAACCTGCCTTGAATCCGTAATCTACCTAAGTTTCAAGAAAGTGAGCTTTACACATAATATACCATGATGTTATACAATATTGATCAAAAAAGGAGGGGAGTACCTTAAACAAATTCACTTTAATCAATTGAAATGCCAGGTGGTATAAACTGTTCTGAACTTCGGGGCATAGATTTATTAAACAAAGGTAGCCTTTGGGTCAATACATTTTAAGCTTCAAACTTAACATATCTTGTCTATTTTATACTGCCAAATTCTAAACCAGTTCTGAGTTCTTTAGAGATCTGTACTTTCCCTATTGACTTTACTTACAGTGTACAGCATAATAGCTAACATTTATTGAGTGGTTACTTATCTTGGCACTGTGCTAAGCATTGTATATGCATTGTCACCTGTAATACTCACAGCAGCCCTGTAAGACAGGAAATATTGCTATCCTGATTTTACTGATGAGGAAACTGAAATCATACAGCTAATAAGTGGGAGCTGGCAATTGAGACTGTAGAGCTTGTTCTCTGAGCCACAGTACTGCACTGATTCCTTTTGATAAGTAAAATCCCTGAGGCTTCTGCATTTCAGTGCTCCTGAGTGAATGAATGTTAATTTTCTGGCAATAAGGATAACAACTCTAAAGAGCTGGCTTCGCTTGGGCCTTGAGTCTCTCCATGGTAGTAACCCAAGAATGTTTCATTCCTTCTTAAACCTTGCTGAAATTATGTGCATTTGAAAGTAGGTGAGAGTACATAATTATAGGAATAAATAGGTCAGAAAAGAATTCAGACTTATTAGAGGTAATGACTTAAAATTATGTCACCAAATTATGTTTTCTATCATTTGTAAAACTCAGATTAAAATATTTCTAATTAAATTATCTTTGCAAGTTACTAATGGTAGAGGAATTTGGCTTTGAAAGTTCATATAACACTAAGTCATCATTTCTTTATGCTAAATAACTAAGAAGGAATTAATAATAGCAGAAAGTGCAATAAAACATATGCATAACTTCTATAAATGCCTCAACCCTTCATTTCTTTTATTTGTTGAAAAAACATTTATTATTGTGGTTCATATTTTCTTAATATTTAGGAATCAATATTATGTATCAAAAATGTGCTTGGTTCCTCACAAATTATATAGCATAAAATGCAATGACTGGTGAGAATTTTGCCATTTTTCACATGAGAAAATCAAGGATCAGAGTTGACTGAGTGCTTTATAATACACCACACAATTAACAAGACCTCACTAGTCTACTCTACATGTATGTTTCAAAATCTGGAATATCTCCAAAAAATAAAATAGAGAGAAAAGCCTTTGTTATGATACTTCATGATACTGACAATTGTTTCCCCTTCTGTCAGAGATCTTTTTCTACATATGAAACTCTGGATCACTTAATTACCCAGCGGATCCAGCTTTCGGTACCTCCAGTGACTTAGAGACTTAGCTCCTTTCCCTGGAGCTAAAATTTTAAGAAATTTGATGTATCTAAATTATATGTCGATATTAAGAAATAATATACCTTGATTTAAATGTTTTAGAAATCAATGACTATTTAATATAAAAATTTACCTCTTTCATACTTCATATCATTTTCAAATCGGTTTACATCACAATAACTGGTTAAAAATATAATTATTTAAATATTTAAAATTGGACCTGACTCAAATAATGTTCTGTGATGACCTTTGCCTGCTTATTTACCACTTTATTTTAATGGAGTTAAAAAAAAAAAGCCTGCCTCTTTAAAAGTTTTATTTTGGGGGTGGGGTTAATTTTCTTTGTATTTTTCAATACAAATTTTCAAATATTTGTCAATATAATTTCCTACTTCTCAAAATCCATCAATCTAAATTTTTACCAGGTGTGATGGCCAACACTGAACATAGCCCCCCAATGATCCAAGCCTCCTGGTATTCATGTCTTTCTGTACCTTTTTGCTACACTGTACCAGATCTGTGTGTCCCATAGAATGCAGCATTAAGTGATGGTACATTACTTCTTAGAATATGTTAAAAAATACATCAAGGATTCCATCCTAGTCATTCTCTTTCTCACCCATTGTTTGCTCTGGGAGCTTTAGCTATTATGTTATAAACAGCCCTATAAAGAGGCCCACAAAGCAGTGAACTGACACTGCTAGCCAACAGCTAGTAAGCTTATGAGGCCTCAGGTCAACAGCCATATGAGTGAGCTTAGAAGTGGAACCTCTAGAAGATTTATAGCAATACATCCTATGTCAAGAAACAAGAAAAACCTCAGATAAACAATCTAACCTTACAAGAAGCTAGAAAAAAGAAGAAACAAAACCCAAAATTAGTAGAAGGAAGGAAATAATAAAGATCAGTGAATAAATGAAATAGAAACTAAATTAAAAAAAATAAAAAAGATCAATAAAATTAAGAGCTGGTTCTTTGAAAAAATAAACAAAATTGGTAAACATTTAGTCAGACTCATCAAAAAAAGGAGAGGGTCCAAATAAAATCAGAAATAAATAGGAAAAGTAACAACTGACATCACAGAAAGGAAAGAATTGTAAGAGACTACTATAAACAATTATATGTCAACAAATTATACATTCTAGAAGTGGATAAATTCCTATAAACATACAGTCTTCTAAAACTGAATCAAGATGAAATAGAAAATGTGAATGGACAGATTATTAGAAATGATATAAATCAGTAATCAGAAAACTCCCAACAAATGAGTCCAGGACCAGATGGCTTCAGAAATGAATTCTATGAAGCATTTAAAGAACAATTAATACCTATTCTTCTCAAACTCTTCCAACAAACTGAAGAGAAAGGAATGCTTCTGAAGTTGATCTAAAGGCCAACATTAACTGATACCAATACCAGACAAGATAATACACAAAAAAGAACATTAGAGGCCAATATCTGTGATTAACATGGATGTAAAAGTCCTCAAAAAATTTTTAGCAACTGAATTCAACAATATATTAAAAGTTTCATACCATGATTAACTGGGATTTACTCCAAGGATGTAAGCATGATTCAACATCCACAAATGAATCAATGTGACACACCTCATTAACAAAATGAAGGTTAAAATTCATGTAATCATCTCAATAGATGCAGAAAAAGCACTTTGCAAATCCAAAATCCACTTGTGGTTGACAACTCTCAACAAAGTGGATATAGAGGGAACATACCACAATATAATAAGTCTTATATGACAGTTGGCGGAGCAAGATGGCGGAGGAGTAGGAGACCTAGATTTTGTCTGGTCTCAGGAATTCAGCTGAATAGGGATCAAACCATTCTGAACACCTACGAACTCAACAGGAGATCGAACAGGAGAGTAGCAACAACTCTCTGAACAGAGAAGCGACCACTTACTGGAAGGTAGGGCGTGCGGAGAAGTGAATCCGAGGCGATATTTGGGAGGATAGACGGCGGGGGAGGGGCCTCCGCCGGCCGCTTCTGGCAAGTGATAGAGCCGCAGAGCACAAAATCGGACCTTTTAGAAGTTGGCTCGGCGGAGGGACGTCGCTGCAGTGGCTAAGCGGGGGGTGGAATCCTCCCGGGACAGTGTGGTCTCAGGACTCTTGGGGTCACAGAGAGACCAGGGGTGCCTGAGTGCGCCAGAGCTCCCAGGTATCAGAGCAGGGAAGCCGGCTGCAGAGACGGAGCAGAGTCGCGGGCTCTCAGCTCGGGGTTGCCATAAACTGTGATCTGCGGCCCAGTCGGGGCACGGCTCCCCCAGCAGGGACCCAACAAGCAGCAGATCCGGGGAGACTCCCCTTCCTTCCCGGGGAGGAGCGGTGCGGGAACGCACTGCAGGGATCTACTGGGTTTGGAGACTCCGCGCAGGGTCGGGTGCCAGAGATAGCAACGCTCGATCACAGGCCGGGTGAGCACGGAGTGCGGCCGGAGACTGGGGACACGGAAGTGACTGCTTTTCTCTGGGGGCACACTGAGGAGCGGGGCCCTGAGTTCTCAGCTCCTCCGAGTGGAGATTGGGAGGCCACCATTTCTGCCCTGGTCCTCCAAAGCTGTACGGAGAGCTTGCAGGGAACAAAAGCTCCTGAGATCAAACCCAAGCAGCTTCCTTAGCCCGGACCGACAAGGGCGGGGTAATCCCGCCTCCGGCAAAGACATTTGGAAACCAGAGCAACAGGCCCCTCCCCCAGAAGATCAGCACAAACAGCCAGCAAGCCAAGACCAAGTTGATCGATCAAGGAGAATAGGAGAACTCCAGCGCTAGGGGAATACTGCACATAGATTCATGGCTTTTTTTTTTTTTTTTTAACCATGATTCATTATTTCATCAAAGTTAATTTTTGTTGACTTTTTTTTATTTTTCTTTTTCCCTTTTTCAACCAACATCTTATAAATCCCTTTTTTTAAAAAAAAAACATTTTTTATTTTTTTTTCATTTTTAGAGTCATATTTTATCCCTTCATAGTAGTTACCTTTGTTTTTGGCATATATATATAAGTTGTTCTCTCTTTAAAATTTTGAGGTACAGTTTCTTCTAACAGATCAAAATATACCCTAAATCACTAGTGTATGGCTTTGTCCTAGTCTCCTGCCTGATCACATTCTCTCCCTTTTTCCTTTTTTTCTTTTCCTTAAATCTTCTTTCTTTTTTCAAACAACTTATCTTACCAAGTCCTTTTATAAAATCTTTTATAATTTTCATCTTTACAGTCTTCTTCCATCCCTTCATTGTATCAACCCTTATTTTGTACATATATGTCTTTCTTCCTTTAAAATTTTAGGAGGCACTTTTTTCTAACAGACCAAAATACGCCCAAAATCTAGTGTGTGGCACTGATCTATGCACTAGCCTGATCATATTTGATCATATTCTCCTTTTTTGAATTGTTTTGTTTTTGTTTTTATCTTTTTTTCTTTTTTTTTCTTTTTTTTTCTTTTTCTCTTTCTTTTTTCTTTCTTTCCCTTTCTTTTCCCCTGGTTTCAGGTCTTTTCTGATTTGTATACAGTATATTTGCTGGGGACGTTGTAAACCTGTTAGCCTTTTGTTCTCTCATTCATCTATTCTCCCCTGGACAAAATGACAAGACGAAAGAAATCATCTCAGCAAAAAGAACAAGAGGTAGTACCGTCAGCCAGGGACCTACTCAATACGGACATTAGTACGATGTCAGACCTAGAGTTCAGAATCATGACTTTAAAGATACTAGCTGGGCTTGAAAAAAGCGTGGAAGTTATTAGAGAAACCCTTTCTGGAGAAATAAAAGAACTAAAATCTAAACAAATCGAAATCAAAAAGGCCATTGATGAGGTGCAATCAAAAATGGGGGCACTAAATGCTAGGATAAATGAGGCAGAAGAGAGAATCAGCGATATAGAAGACCAAATGATGGAAAATAAAGAGGCTGAGAAAAAGAGAAAGAAACAACTACAGGATCACGAGGGCAGAATTCGAGAGATAAGTGATACGATAAGACGAAACAACATTAGAATAATTGGGATCCCAGAAGAAGAAGAGAGAGAGAGAGGGGCAGAAGGTATATTGGAGCAAATTATAGCAGAGAACTTCCCTAATGTGAGGAAGGAAACAGGCATCAAAATCCAGGAGGCACAGAGAACCCCTCTAAAAATCAATAATAATAGGTCAACACCCCGACATCTAACAGTAAAACTTACGAGTCTCAGAGACAAAGAGAAAATCCTGAAAGCAGCTCGGGACAAGAGATCTGTAACCTACAATGGTAGAAACATTAGATTGGCAACAGACCTATCCACAGAGACCTGGCAGGCCAGAAAGGACTGGCAAGATATCTTCAGAGCACTAAACGAGAAAAATATGCAGCCAAGAATACTATATCCAGCTAGGCTGACATTGAAAATAGAAGGAGAGATAAAAAGCTTCCAGAAAAAAAAAAAAACTAAAGGAATTTGCAAACACGAAACCAGCCCTCCAAGAAATATTGAGAGGGGTCCTCTAAGCAAAGAGAGAACCTAAAAGCAGCAAAGAGCAGAAACGAACACAGACAACAGACAGTTAACAGTCACCTTACAGGTAATAAAATGGCACTAAATTCATACCTTTCAATAGTTACCCTGAAAGTAAATGGGCTCAATGCCCCACTCAAAAGACACAGGCTATCAGACTGGATTAAAAAACAAGACCCATCAATATGCTGTCTGCAAGAGACTCATTTTACACCCAAAGACACCCCCAGATTGAAAGTGAGGGGGTGGAAAACCATTTACCATGCTAATGGACACCAAAAGAAAGCTGGGGTGGCAATCCTTATATCACACAAACTAGATTTTAAAACAAAGACTGTAATAAGAGATGAGGAAGGACACTATATCCTACTTAAAGGGTCTATCCAACAAGAAGATCTAACAATTGTAAATATCTATGCCCCGAACATGGGAGCAGCCAATTATATAAGGCAATTAATAACAAAAGCAAAGAAACACATTGACAACAATACAATAATAGTGGGGGACTTTAACACCCCCCTGACTGAAATGGACAGATCATCTAAGCAAAAGATCAACAAGGAAATAAAGACTTTAAATGACACACTGGACCAAATGGACTTCACAGATATATTCAGAACATTCCATCCCAAAGCAACGGAATACACATTCTTCTCTAGTGCCCATGGAACATTCTCCAGAATTGATCACATCCTAGGTCACAAATCAGGTCTCAATCGGTACCAAAAGATTGGGATCATTCCCTGCATATTTTCAGACCACAATGCTTTGAAACTAGAACTCAACCACAAGAGGAAAGTCGGAAAGAACCCAAATACATGGAGGCTAAAGAGCATCCTACTAAAGATGGGTCAACCAAGAAATTAAAGAAGAATTTAAAAAATTCATGGAAACCAATGAAAATGAAAACACAACTGTTCAAAATCTTTGGGATACAGCAAAGGCAGTCCTGAGAGGAAAGTATATAGCAATACAAGCCTTTCTCAAGAAACAAGAAAGGTCTCAAATACACAACCTAACCCTACACCTAAAGGAGCTGGAGAAAGAACAGCAAATAAAGCCTAAACCCAGCAGGAGAAGAGAAATCATAAAGATCAGAGCAGAAATCAATGAACTAGAAACCAAAAGAACAGTAGAACAGATCCACGAAACTAGGAGCTGGTTCTTTGAAAGAATTAACAAGATTGATAAACCCCTGGCCAGACTGATCAAAAAGAAAAGAGAAATGACCCAAATCAACAAAATCATGAATGAAAGAGGAGAGATCACAAGCAACACCAAAGAAATACAAACAATTATAAGAACATATTATGAGCAACTCTATGCCAGCAAATTAGACAACCTGGAAGAAATGGGTGCATTCCTAGAGATGTATCAACTACCAAAATTGAACCAGGAAGAAATAGAAAACCTGAACAGACCTATAACCACTAAGGAAATTGAAACAGTCATCAAAAATCTCCCAAGAAACCAAAGCCCAGGGCCAGATGGCTTCCCAGGGGAATTCTATCAGACATTTCAAGAAGAACTAATACCTATTCTCCTGAAACTGTTCCAAAAAATAGAAATGGAAGGGAAACTTCCAAACTCATTTTATGAGGCCAGCATTACCTTGATCCCAAAACCAGACAAAGACCCCATCAAAAAAGAGAATTACAGACCAATATCCTTGATGAACATGGATGCAAAAATTCTCACCAAAATACTAGCCAATAGGATCCAACAGTACATTAAAAGGATTATTCACCACGATCAAGTGGGATTTATTCCTGGGCTGCAAGGCTGGTTCAACATCCGCAAATCAATCAACATGATACAATACATTAACAAAAGAAAGAACAAGAATCATATGATCCTCTCAATAGATGCAGAAAAAGCATTTGACAAAGTACAACATCCTTTCTTGATCAAAACTCTTCAGAGTATAGGGATAGAGGGTACATACCTCAATATCATAAAAGCCATCTATGAAAAACCTACAGTGAATATCATTCTCAATGGGGAAAAGCTGAGAGCTTTCCCGCTAAGGTCAGGAACGCGGCAGGGATGTCCACTCTCACCACTGCTATTCAACATAGTATTAGAAGTCCTAGCCACAGCAATCAGACAACAAAAAGAAATCAAAGGCATCCAAATCGGCAAAGAGGAAGTCAAACTCTCACTCTTTGCAGATGATATGATACTGTAGGTGGAAAACCCAAAAGACTGCACCCCAAAACTGCTAGAACTCATACAGGAATTCAGTCAAGTAGCAGGATATAAAATCAATGCACAGAAATCAGTGGCATTCCTATACACCAACAACAAGACAGAAGAGAGACAAATCAAGGAGTCGATCCCATTTACAATTGCACCCAAAACCATTAGATACCTAGGAATAAATCTAACCAAAGAGGCAAAGGATCTGTACTCAGAAAACTATAAAATACTCATGAAAGAAATTGAAGAAGACACAAAGAAATGGAAAAACGTTCCATGCTCATGGATTGGGAGAATCAACATTGTGAAGATGTCAATGTTACCTAGAGCAATCTACACATTCAATGCAATCCCCATCAAAATACCATCCACTTTTTTCAAAGAAATGGAACAAATAATCCTAAAATTTGTATGGAACCAGAAGAGACCCCGAATAGCCAGAGGAATACTGAAAAAGAAAAGCAAAGCTGGCGGCATCACAATTCCGGACTTCCAGCTCTATTACAAATCTGTCATCATCAAGACAGTATGGTACTGGCACAAAAACAGACACATAGATCAATGGAACAGAATCGAGAGCCCAGAAATGGACCCTCAACTCTATGGTCAACTTATTTTTGACAAAGCAGGAAAGAATGTCCAATGGCAAAAAGACAGTCTCTTCAACAAATGGTGTTGGGAAAATTGGACAGCCACATGCAGAAGAATGAAACTGGACCATTTCCTTACACCACACACAAAAATAGACTCCAAATGGTTGAAAGACCTAAACGTGAGACAGGAGTCCATCCAAATCCTAAAGGAGAACACAGGTAGCAACCTTTTCGACCTTAGCTGCAGCAACTTCTTCCTAGAAACATCGCCAAAGGCACGGGAAGCCAGGGCAAAAATGAACTATTGGGATTTCATCAAGATAAAAAGCTTCTGCACAGCAAAAGAAACAGTCCACAAAACCAAAAGACAACCGACAGAATGGGAGAAAATATTTGCAAATAACATATCAGATAAAGGGTTAGTATCCAAAATCTATAAAGAACTTATCAAACTCAACACCCAAAGAACAAATAACCCAATCAAGAAATGGGCAGAAGACATGAACAGACATTTCTCCAAAGAAGACATCCAAATGGCCAACAGGCACATGAAAAAGTGCTCAACATCGCTTGGCATCAGGGAAATCCAAATCAAAACCTCAATGAGATACCACCTCACACCCGTCAGAATGGCTAAAATTAACAAGTCAGGGAACAACAGATGTTGGCGGGGATGTGGAGAAAGGGGAACCCTCCTACACTGTTGGTGGGAATGCAAGCTGGTGCAACCACTCTGGAAAACAGTATGGAGGTTCCTCAAACAGTTGAAATTAGAGCTACCGTTCGATCCAGCAATTGCACTACTGGGTATTTACCCCAAAGATACAAATGTAGGGACCCGAAGGGGTACGTGTACCCCAATGTTTATAGCAGCAATGTCCACCATAGCCAAACTGTGGAAAGAGCCAAGATGCCCATCGACAGATGAATGGATAAAGAAGAAGTGGTATATATACACAATGGAATATTATGCAGCCATCAAAAGGAATGAGATCTTGCCATTTGCAACGACGTGGATGGAACTGGAGGGTGTTATGCTGAGTGAAATAAGTCAATCAGAGAAAGACATGTATCACATGACGTCACTGATATGAGGAATTCTTAATCTCAGGAAAGAAACTGAGTGTTACTGGAGTGGTTGGGGGTGGGAGGGATGGGGTGGCTGGGTGATAGACATTGGGGAGGGTATGTGCTACGGTGAGCGCTGTGAATTGTGCAAGACTGTTGAATCCCAGATCTGTACTTCTGAAACAAATAACGCAACATATTTTAAGAAAAAAGAAAAAGAAGAAGATAACAGGAGAGGAAGAAAAGGGGAGTATGTCAGAGGGGGAGACGAACCATGAGAGATGATGGACTCTGAAAAACAAACTGAGGGTTCTGGAGGGGAGGGGGGTGGGGGGATGGGTTAGCCTGGTGATGGGTATTAAGGAGGGCACGTTCTGCATGGAGCACTGGGTGTTATGAACAAACAATGAATCATGGAACACTGCACCAAAAACTAATGATGTAATATATGGTGATTAACATAACAATAAAAAATTAAAAAAAAAAGAAAAAAAAATAAGTCTTATATGACAAACTTTCAGCTAATATCATACTCAAAGGTGAAAAGCTGAAAATCTTTTCCTGCAAGATCAGGAACAAGACAAGGATGCCCACTCTCAGCACTTTTATTCAACATAGTGTTAGAAGTCATAGCCAAAACAATTAGATAAGAACGAGAAATGAAAGGAATCCAAATTGGTAAGGAAGAAGTAAAACTGTCACTCTTTGCAGATGACATGATACCATACATAAAAAACCTAAAGTCTCCACCAAAAAAACTGTTAAAGTTTATTAGCTTTCAGTAAAGCTATGGGATACAAAATCAATACACAAAAATGTGTTGCATTTCTACACACTAATAATGAACTATGAGAAAGAAAATTCAGAAAAAAAAATCCCATTTATAATTGCACCTAAATAAATAAATAAATAAATAAATAAATAAATAAATAAATAAAATACCTAAGGATAAATTTAACCAAGGACGTGAAAGACTTGTACACTGAAAACTACAAGATATTGACAAAAGAAATTTCATATGACAGAAATAAATGGAAAGATATTCCATACTCATGAATTGCAAGAACTAATATTGTTAAAATGTCCATACTACCTAAAGCAATCTACAGATTCAATGCAACCCACATCAAAATTTCAATGGCATATTTCACAGAACTAGAACAAAGAATTTTAAAATTTCTATGGAACCATAAAACCCACCAAATATCCAAAGCAATCTTACAAAGCAGAACAAAGCTGGCGGTATCATGCTCCCTGATTTCAAACTATACTACAAAGCTATAGTAAAACAGTATGGCATCAGCACAAAAACAGACATACAGATCAATGAGACAAAACAGAGAGCCCAGAAATAAACTTATGTTTATATGGTCAATAAATCTATAACAAAAAGGCAAGAATATACATTGAGGAAAAGACAGTCTCTTCAATAAGTGGTGTTGGAAAAACTGCACAGCTACATGCAAAAGAATGGAACTAGACGACTTCCTTATACCATACACAAAAATAAACTCAAAATGGATTAAAGACCTAAATATAAGACCTGAAACCATAAAATTCCTAAAAGAAAATAGGCAGGAACTATCTATCTGTCTTAATGGGTTTTTTTTTTTTTTTTTGGATCTTTCTCCTTAGGCAAGAGTAACAAAATAAAACTAAATGGGGTTATGTCAAACTAAAAAGCTTTTGTATGATGAAGAAAACCATCATTAAAATGAAAAGGCAACCTACCAAATGGAAGATCTTTACAAATGATATATCCAGTTAGGGGTTAGTATCCAAAATACATAAAGAACTCATACAATTTAACTCCAAACAAAAAATCTGACTTAAAAATAGGCAGAAGACCTGAATAGACATTTTCCCAGAAAAGACATATAGATGGCCAACAGATACATAAAAAGATGCTCAGCATCACTAATCATCAGGGAAATGCAAATCAAAACCACAATGAGATATTACCTCACAGCTGCCAGAATGTCTAACATCAAAATAATAACAACAACAATAACAAAATAATGACTGTTAGTGAGAATGTGGAGAAAAAGGAACCCTACTGTTAGTGGAAATGTAAATAATGCAACCCTATAAAAAGCAATATGGGAGTTCCTAAAAAAATTTAAAAATACGTCTACCATATGATCCATCAATTCCACTTCTGGGTATATATATAAAAAAAAACCTGAAAACACTAATTCAAAAAGATATACTCACCCATATGTTCATGCAGTATTATTTACAACAACAGCCAAGATACGGAAGTGACCTAATTGCTCATCAATAATGAATGGATAAAGAAGATGTGGTACATATATACAATGAAATATTACTCAGTCATAACAAAGAATGAAATCTTACAATGTGCAAAACATGTTTAATGAGAGTATAATGCTAAGTGAAATAAGTCAGACAGAGAAAGAAAAATACCATATGATTTCATTTATATGTGAAATCTAAAAAAAATAATAATAACAAAACAAAAACAGACTCATAAATACAAAGAACAAATTGATAGTTGCTAGAGGGCAGCAGGGGAGGGGAATGGATAAAATAGGTGAAGGGTTTTGAGAGGCACAAACATCCACTTATAAAACAAATAAGTTACAGGCATGCAAAGTACAGCATAGGGGATATAGTCAGTAATATTGTAATAACTTTATATGATGATGGATGGTAACTAGACATCAGATGATCATTTCATAATGTAAAAAAAGTCAAATCACTATGTTGTACACATGAAACCAATATTATATTGTATGCCAACTATATTTCAATTAAATAAAAGCGTGGATCTTCTAGTTTCACTCAAGCCTTCAGATAACTGCAGCCTGAGATGACATCTTACTGTAATGTTATGAGAGACTCTGTAGTTGAACACTCAGCTAACCTACTTCTGGATTTCTAACTCTCAGAAAATGTGTAAGATAATGAATGTTCACTCTTCTAATTTGCTAAGTTTTAGAGTAATTTGTTTCACAATGGATACTACTCACTAAGAAAGTTCTAAGAGAATACATTAGTTTTACCTGTTTTGGTTAGTTTAATTGGAATTATATTGTATATATTTTGTCAAATTTTACTCAACATTAAACTTACACAATGTAGTTTTAGATTATTCATTCTTCTTATTTTTTAATTTATTTTGTTTTTTTGTTTTATTTTTTATTATTTTATTTTTTATTATGTTCAATTAGCCAACGTATATTACATCATTAGTTTTTTTTATTATGTTATGTTAATCAGCATACATTTTATCATTAGTTTTGATGTAGTGTTCCATGATTCATTATTTGCATCTAACACCCAGTGCTCCATTCAATACGTGCCCTCTTTAATACCCATCACCAGGCTAACCCACCACCCCACCCCCTCCCCTCTAGAACCCTCAGTTTGTTTCTCAGAGTCCATCGTCTCTCATGGTTCGTCTCCCCCTCCAACTGCCCCCCCTTCATTTTTCCCTTCCTACTATCTTCTTTTTTTTAACACATAATGTATTATTTGTTTCAGAGGTACAGGTCTGATGGTTCATCAGTCTTAACACAATTCACAGCATTCACCATAGCACATCATTACATCATTATTAGTTTTTGATGTAGTGTTCAATGATTCATTAGTCTTCTTATTATATGATATCTCATTATACAAATATACTATAATTTATTTATCCTTTCTATTGTTAATGGACATTTGGATACTTTCCATTTTGGGACTTTCATATACAGTGGTGCTATGAACACCTTAGTACATGTCTTTTGGTACTAGGAATATATGTACATATTTTCAGGGAATATGCCTATCCATGTAATTTCTGGGTCACAGACTATACATATATACCATGTTATTAGACACTGATAGTTTCCAAAGTGTTTGGAACAAATTGCACTCGTATCAACAATGCTTGGAAGTTCTAGTTGATCTATGTCCTCACTAACATTTGGCATATTCCATCTTTTGCATTTTAGCCTTCCCACTTCCCTTTTAATATCTCTGTCAGGTATACAGATATTCTGATTAAGCCTCCAGATTACTTTCATTTTTTGTCTATTCTCCTGCTGTTCTTGAGTTTGAACTGTAAAATTTCTTCTTTCAGAATCACCCACCAACCTATCTATTGCTCAAGATCATTTTTAATCTCTCCAGTTTCTACCATCAAGAAAAACACACCAGGGAAAGAGTGAAAGAAAAAAAGAGAGGTAAAAGAGCTCCAAGGTCTACAGCTCTAGCACAACAAAGTTCAGTGTGTAGGTGGTATCTTGGGCCTTAGGAACATCACCGGTGGTGTTGAGGTGGGGATTCGTTGGGTGAAAACAAAAAGAGGTGATCCCAGATCTCCAAACTCTCTTTCTGCCTAGCTCTACTTATTGTCTAAGTAGAGTCATTTTCCTGACCCTCTTTACCTGGTAACTGTTTTTTGCTTTTTTGTTTTTAAGATTTTATTTATTTATTTGAGAGAGACAGAGATAGTGACAGAGACAGTGAAAGAGTGCAAGAGCTGGGAGGAGAGGGAGAAGCAGCTGAGCAGGGAGTCGGACCCTGGGATCATGACCTGAGCCAAAGGCAGATGCTTAACTGACTGGACTACCCAGGTGCCCCTACCTGGTAACTTTGTACCCATTCTTCAGATTCAATTTAGATATCAGTTCTTTGAGATACTTTCCCTGATTACCATCCCAACCTATTCCACCAACTGTATTGTCTCTTGGACATGCTAACACATCACACATACATTTATGAAAGATCCTATACCTCTAAATATATGTGTTTTCCTCTACTCAGCCACTTCCAAAAACCTTCCAGAGAACCCTTAAAAACAGAAGTTCAGGGGTCCTGGGTGACTGTCAGTTAAGCCTCCAACTCTTGGTTTCTGCTCAGGTCGTGATCTCATGGGTCATGGGATTAAGCCCCAACCAGGGCTCTGTGCTTAGTGGGGGAATCTACTTGAGATTCTGTCCCTCCCTCTGCCTTTGCCCCTCCCCCTGCTGCTCTCCCTTTCTCTCTCTCAAATAAATAAATCTTAAACACACACACACACACACACACACACACACATATACACACACACACAAACTCTGCCAAGTCACTCTTGTTTCCTCAGGAAAGTGCTAGGTACCATACTCAGAATACAAACTCAGGTACTCAGAGCCTGTACCAAATTACCACTGTGTTCTAGTGCTTGGATGCAAGAATAAACTTTCTGAGACGTACCCTCAAACATTACAGAACACTGAGGTTAAGGAGAAGAACTGTGTCTTCAAGAGAGAAAACTTTATCATTAAAATATTAAAATCACATTGGTAATAGATTTTCATGAGCAACACTGGATACTGAAGCGATATATTCAAATTCTAAGGAGAAATTATTTTATTTTTTTAACATTTTATTTATTTATTTGACAGAGAGAGAGCACAAACAGGGGGAGTGGCAGAGAGAGAGGAAGAAACAGGCTCCCCACTGAGCAGGGAGCCCAATGCGGGGTTCAATCCCAGTACCCTGGGATCATGACCTGAGTCAAAGGCAGACATTTAACCGACTCAGCTACCCAGGTGCTCCAAGAAGAAATTATTTTAAACCTGAAATTCAGTATTCTGCCAATTCATTAAGTAAACCATGGGATAAAAATTCTTTTAGATATGCAAGTACACAATATGTTTAATTTCCATGAACTCTTCATTAGGCAGACACCTGTCAATAGACAAAACAAAAGGTGAACCCAAAAGAGCAAGCCAGGAAAGCTGAGGAAATAGCTAAGTTAGAGAAGCAGTGTAAGAAATACTCCAAGAGTATGTATGTGTGTCAGGGCATTGAGACAATAAGTAAACATGTAGGTATTTATGAGATCCATGGTTGTCACTATGAAATAAAACAAAGGTACTGCTATAAGGGACAGGGATAAAACAAAGGAGAATTCGATGGGATGGGATTGCATGGGAGATGTCAGCATGAACTTAGTTCAAATATAGCAATATATTTAATATTTTACCTTTTGTCTAAGAATGAAGGGAAAATAAGAAAACACATCTTAATCTGCTTATTTTCACACACATTATAAAAAAGACTCACATGAAGAATTGCTAAAAAAAATAAGGAAACATTATTTACAAGGGATGGTAAGAATAAGATGGAAGGGATAGTAGAAGAGAGATTAATTTCTGAAAATATGTTCTGTATTTTTTAACTTTTGTAAGCCATGTTAAAAGTCTACAATTTCAAAAAAATAAAATTGACAACAATGATATGGGCATGGGAAGGAAACATAAAACCAAATGCAAATAACAAATGAACAAATGAAATTTTTTCTGAATTTTCAAGGTGTATACCATTGAGTTGCTTACATTGACTACTTTCTAAAGCTGTTCTATCCAACAGTATCTACTAGAAATATACTGCTATTTATCTTTATATTACATTAAAACAAATTAAATACAATTAAAAATTCACTTCCTCAATCACCATAGCCTACCACATGTACTACATTTTAGACATTGTAGATATAGCCCATCACTGAAAAATGTTTTGTTGAACAGCACTGTTCCAAATATTTGCAAGTCATTTATTTGTTGCACCTGCCCTCTGTGGGACACTGGTTTAGATGCTGAAAGAGTGAAATGAGTATCATCTCTGTGGTTTTTCTGTGTATATTTCACCAATATAAGTTACCAACTTTTAATAGAAGAAATTGGTCTAGTTCTAGCATAGACACTCTCTGGATCCATGGATCCACTAACAATCATAACATGCATCCTATTCACTTTCTCTGGCTATATTTGGTGTGTTTTGATCCAAAACCTCTACCTCTCTCCGCTCATGCTCTCTCTCTCTTTGCTCTCTCAAATAAATAACTTAAAAACTCTTAATCTTGTACACCTGTACATAGGAAGCTTTTATGAACCATGTGATATTCAGCTACTATAGGGAAAGTAAAACCACTACTATCAATGAAATTTAGTCTGTACTCTTTTCATTAACATTATAACTTGCTAAAAATAACTAAAATTCTGTTACAGTCAAAGTAACAAGTTAGAACTGAAACTCCAGGCATTTGAAAAAAATTAATAAGTGGGTAGGAGGATGAGTAGATGGATGGATGAAAAACAGGATGGGCAGTTGGAAGAAAAGATGGATGGACAGATACATGGATGTCAGAATGTGTGATTGAATGGAAGAAGAGATTTATTTTTATAATTTTATAAATTTCCTACTTGAAAAAAAATTCAAAGAAGTTTTAAAAAGAGAGAAGGATACAGTAAGCTTTTAAAACTTTAAACAAGGCCAATTTAATAGGAGCATAATGAAATTTGGGGAATAGAAGCATAATACTCAAAAATTCTAGAGTTAAGGTATAGCAATTAAGTATAAAACTGATCTCTTGCATTCCAAATAAAAATGAAACAAAGAGTTACATGGTTCATAGTATGTATTAAAATGAAACAGCATACTTAGAAATTTTCACTGGGAGCAACTTAAATAGATTTTTCCTCCTCAACACTGTATGCTAACAGGAATGAATGCATCATTTAGGTATTTGTATTTTTCATTATTAAATAACATAATGAACAATGGTCTTCACAAATAGTGTTACAAAAGATGCAAAAGCATTCCTCATAAAACTATTTTATATAATATCAGCATTATCTTCAGAAAGTTAAAATGCTAGAACTTTGGTTTGCACTTTTTGGGTTTTCTGATATAATACAGAAATAGGACTTAGAAAATTTTGATTCTAGAAAGAATTTAATGAATAAATGAATGAATGATCTCAGCATGATTTTTGACAGCAGTGAATCATAACTTATTTGAAATTGATATCAACAGTGAGCTAGTTCTTGAAGAATAGGCATTCAGGGTTATCGAGCAAAAGACTTCCATTTGTTTTGAATACTAAGTGTTGACCGAATAAATTGATAATTTTTTGAGAAAGTGAAAGTGACTTGTATTCTTGCTGTAGAAAGCCTCAGATGTCTGGATTCCAAAATATGATGATCTATCTGAAAGTGGCCATCACAATATCTGATCCATAATATAATTGTTCTGGGAAAAAGAGCAAACAAATATTTATTATTTACTAAGTACCAATAACTTTACCAATGCTTCATACATGTTGGAAGAAGTAACTTGTGGCAGTGATATGGCTAGATTTGTAGTCAAACTACCTAGTTGGAGGTTACTTTCTTCTTTGCATTTTATATACATTGTGTTCTCTAGAGTTGTGCAAAGCTGTAGTAGCTCTGAGAAAATAGTATATTCTTTCCTTGGTAAACTTTACTATGACAGTGTTTTTTTAACTTTACCTTAGACCAGAATTGCCCAGAGGGCCCATTAAAACACAGATGGTTGGTTGCCACCAACAGAGTTCCTGGTTCAATAGGTCTGATGTAGAGCCTAAGAATTTGAATTTTAACAAGTTCCCAAATGATGTTAATGCTACTGGTCCAAGGATCACACTTCAAGAATCACATGTAGTAGATATAATTGGTTGGCTCTCTGACACTCATTACCAACATCCTTGCTAAAAAAACCATAAATTGGGGCACCTGGCTGACTCAGTCTGTAGAGCTTGAAACTCTTGAGCTCAGAGTTATAAGTTGGAGCCCCATATTGGGTGTAAAGATTACTTAAAAATAAAATTTTAAAAAAGAACAACAAACACGAATTTATTCAGGTATCCAAATAGCAAGAAAGTGATTTTGTTCTCAACTCAGAGGTAAATCCTAATTATTATCCAATTATTTCCCTTGTCATTGATTGGTTTAGATAACTCCTGACACCCCGTTCTGGCCAATGGGAATTAGGGAAGTATGCTGGGGGTAAGTTTCTGTACAGCTTGGGTTTTTGTTTGTTTGTTTGATTTTTCTGGGCATTTTGCTTGTTTATTTTAGATCCCGCACATAAAAAAGATCATACGGTATTTGTCTTTCTCTGCCTTATTTCACTTAGCATAATGGGTCCATCTTTTTTGTTGTAAAAGGCAGGACTTCATCCTTTTTTTTTTTTTTAAGAAAAAATTTGTTTATGTATCAGAGAGAGAGAACAAGCAGGGGGAGCAGCAGGCTCCCCACTGAGTAAGGAGCCGCTCTATCCCAGGACCCTGGGGTCATGACCTGAGCTGAAGGCAGACATGCTTAACTGAGCCACCCAGGTGTCCCAGGACTCCAATCTTTTTTGTGGATGAGAGAGAGAGAGAGAAAGAGAGAGACACTTGTGTTGCTTCTGCATCTTGGCTACTGTAAATAATACTAGAATGAACATAGGGGTATGTATATCTTTTTGAATTAGTGTTTTCATTTTCTTTGGATAAATACCTAGAAGCAAATTGGTTGGACCATATGATAGTTCCATTTTTAATTTTTTGAGGAACCTCTATACTGTTTTCCATAGTGGCTACACAAATTTACATGACCACATAGTGTATGTGGTATTCCCTCTACCGCATATCCTCTCCAACACTAGTAATTTCTTGTTTTGTTAGTAGCCAGTCTAAAGGTGGAGGTGATATCTCATTGTGGTTTTAACTTGCATTTCCCTGATGATGAGTGATGTTGAGCATCTTTTCATGTACCTGTTGGCCATCTGTATGTCTCCTTTGGAAAAATGTCTATTCACATCTTCTGCCCATTTTTTAAATCATATTTTTTTTTTACTGTTAAGTTCTGTGAGTCCTTTATATAGAGTTGATGCTTCAACAACATGGGGTTTAAAGGTCCCAATCCCACATAGTCAAAAATCTGCATTTTAATTCTCCCAAAGCTTATCTACTAATAGCCAATCATTGACCAGAAGCCTTAATCATAACCTAAATAATTGATTAACATATATTTTGTATATTATATCTATTATATGCTACATATTATATATATATATACTTTACAATAGTGTTAGAGAAGAGAAAATTTTATTAAGAAAATAATAAGGAAGAGAAAATACATTTATAGTACTGTACCACATTTATTGAAAAGATATGTGTATAAGTGAACCCGCACAGTTCAAGCCCATGTTGTTCACAGGTCAACTGTATTTTGGATATGAGCCCTTATCAGATATATGATTTGCAAATATTTTCCCCAATCAGTAAGATACTTTTTCATTTTGTAATGGTTTCCTTTGCCATGCAGAAACTTTTTAGTTTGATGTAGTCTCATTTGTTAATTTTTGCATTCATTGCTTTGCTTGTGGTATGAGATTTAAAAATCATCACCAAGACCTATGTCAAGGAGCTTACCACCTATGATTTCAGGTCTCACATTCAAGTCTTCAATCTGTTTTGAGTAAGTTTTTGTGTATGGTATAAGATAAGGGTCTAATTTTTCATTTTTTGCTTCTGGCTCTCCAGTTTTCCCAACACCAGTTATTGAAGAGAATTTCCCCCTTGTATGTTCTTCCCTCCTTTTTCATAAATTAATTAACCATATATGCATGAATTTCTTTCTGGGCTTGCTATTCTGTTCCATTCATCTATGCGTCTGTTTTTATGCTAATACCATACTATTTTAACTACCAAAGCTCTGTAATACAGCCTGAAATCAGCTAGTGTGATGGCTCCAGCTTTGTTCTTCTTTCTCAAGATTGCTTTGGCTGTTCAGGGTCTTTTGGGGTTCCATACAAATTTTAGGATTATTTGTTCTAGGTCGTGAAAAATGCCACTGGAATTTGATAGGGATTGCATTGAATCTGTAAATTGCTTTGAGTAGTATGGACATTTTAACAATATTGATTCTTTCATAAGCATGGAATATATTTCCATTTATTTGTATCGTCTTCAATTTCTTTCATTAATATCTTCTATTTTTCAGTATACAAATATTTTTACTTCCTTGGTTAAATTTGTTCCTAGGTATTTTATTCTTTTTGATGTAATTACAAACAAAATTGTTTTCTTAGTTTCTCTTTCTGATAGTTTATTAGTACATTAGAAATGCAACAGACTTTGTGTATTGATTTTGTATCCTGCAACTTTATTGAATTTGTTTATTAGTTTAACTATTTTTGGTGGAGTCTTTAGGGTTTTCTGTATATAGTATCATGCCCTCTGCAAATACTGACAGTTCTGCTTCTTACTTTCCAATTTGGATGCCTTTTATTTCTTGTTCTTGTCTGACTGTTGTGGACTTCCAATACTACATTGAATAAAAGTGGCAGAAGTGGGTATCCTTGTTTTGTTCCTGAATTTAGAGGAAAACCTTTCAGCTCTTCACCATTCAGTATGTTACCTGAGGGTACATTATATGTGGCCTTATTATGTTGAAGTATGTTCCTTCTGTACCCTCTTTGTTGAAAGTTTTTAACATAAATGGATGTTAAATTTTGTCAAATGCTTTTTCTGCATTGATTGAAATGATCGTAACATTTTTTTATCCTTATTTTATTAATGTGGTATATCACACTGATTGACGTGCAGATGTGAACTATGTTTGCGTCCCTGGAATAAATTGCACTTGATCATGGCGTATAGACCTTTTAAAGTATTGTTGATTTTGGTTTGCTGATATTATTTTTGAGAATTTTTGCATCTCTGTTCATCAGGGATGTTGGCCTGTAATTTTCTTTTATTGTGACGTCCTTGTCTGGTTTTGGTATTAGGATAATGGTCAGACTCATAAAATATGTTTGGAAGAGTTCTCTCATCTTCTATTTTGGAAGAATTTGAGAATAATTGGTATGAATTCCTCTTGAATATTTGGTACAATTCACCAGTGTAGTCATTTGGTCCTGGAATTTTGTTTCTTGGGAGGTTTTTGATTAGTGGTTCATTTTCCTTACTAGTAATCAATCTGTTCATACTTTCTGTTTCATCATGATTCTGTCTTGATAGGTTGTATATTTTTAGGAATGTATCCATTTCTTCTAGGTTGTGCAATTTGTTGGCATATAATTGTTCATTGTCTCTATGATTCTTTGTATTTCTATGGTATCAGTTATAAATCTCTTTCATTTTTTATTTTTTTTTTAGTCCATATATTTACTTGTTGAGTCTAGCTAAAGGCTTTTCAGTTTTGTTTACCTTTTCAAAGAACTCTTCATTTCACTGATCTTCTCTATTGTCTTTTCAACCTTCACCTCATTGATTTCTTCTCTAATTTTTGTTATTTCCTTCCTTCTGACTAACTTTAGGCTTCATTTATTCTTTTTTTCTAGTTTCTTAATGTATAAGGAACCCCAAGATTTCTTCCAACTTTAGGTTTTTTATTTGAGACTTCTCTTGTTTCTTGAAGTAGGCATTTATTGTTATGAACTCCCCTCTTAAAATGACTTTTGTCGCTTTTCACTAATTTTGGTATGTTATATTTCCATTTTTGTCATCTCAAGATATTTTTAATTTATCTTTTGATTTCTTCTTTGGCCCATTGGTTGTTCAGTAGCATGTTGTTTAATCTTCACATCTTTGTGAATTTTCCGTTTTTTCTTTACAGATTCAGGGAGCCTTTTATGACTTTCCCCTTTTCTTCCACCCACCTCTCAGACTAGGTTAATATTCTGCTTCTGTGTTTCATATACTATTAGTTGTTACCCCATTTTATATTCTAAAAAGATAAAGTACTTAGAAGATATATGACCATAAATTGTGTGTGTATGTGTGTGTGTGTATGCATCCTGAACATCTGTTATCACCAGCTTCTTTAACCAAATTTACTTCTTCCTCTTCCCATATACCTCTCACCCTTCATATTCACTCAATCATTTAGCCTGTAGATTTAGCCTCCCAAATGCTTCTGGCACATAGTAGCTGCTCAGTAATTGTGCATTGGGTGAATATAACTTTCTAGCTCAAGGTCTTTTAATTCAATAATCCTACCTCTAGGCTTTCTTAGACTTCTTAGCAAGTTACTTCATAACTTGCTTAATTTTAAAATGAGAACTCACAATGAATTTGTCTTAAAATAATGTACTTACTAACTTTACCATTAGTTAAAGGAATTACTAAATCAGTTCCAGAACATTTAATTTGGGTCTCTCCCTATGGAAAAGCTGACTCTTCAAATCTATTCTATTCCTATTCACTAAAGCTCTGCCACTACAACACTTGGCTTTGCCTATACAGCACATACACAGTACATTTAGTGTATTACTGATGGACAAAACTCTGAAGTTAAGAGGATTAATTAGGATAAAACCAGAAATGCCCAAAACTAACAAGAATTCTGTAGGCCAGTAAAAATGCTCTGAAAACCTTTCATCTGAGGCAAGAAAAACCTTTTACATATCATTTCACTATTTCTACCTCTGAAGTCCTCTAAGAGTCATCAGGGGTCTGCCAGAAAAAGTAAAGACAGAAAGTATGTATAACCATTTTTGTTGTTTTTAATCTTAATAAGTCTTAGATTTATCTGCTTCTTTCTCCTCAGAGGACTTTATCATTGTGCCTATGTGCCCATTGTCCTCAAGATTCCCAGAAAGTTCCAGGAAACTCTTATATTCAGACTATCTTCTTCCGTACTTACGTGCATTGATTTTTCTCTACCATGGGAAAAAAATCATTTCAAGAGGTATCTGTTTAACTATATGTTTAATTAGATTTATTTGAAGAGGACAGATATTTCAGTGAGATTAAATATTTATGCCTAAAATTGCATAAGTGGTAAAAGATGGTCCCCAAAATAATTCCACAGACCAAGCTTTATCCTTTATATCTTTAAAGCCAATCTTTAAAAAGTTAACAATCTGGGGATGTAACAAGTATACAAACTACATGGGCAACATAAATCTTTTGTCATGTATTTTAATGCAATCTCAATAAATTATCTGTTAAATATTTACCTGTGTTTTCCATCACATATAGAAAACAAGGCAGAAAAAGGCAACTGCCATAAGAGAAGCATACAAAACTCAAGAATGGTTACAAGTGGTGAAATCGTATTCAATTAAAGAGATTTTAGAAAATTCTCATAGAAAAGGTGACATGGAAAGCATTGGGCCTTGTGGAACAGCTAAAAAATAAACAGATAAACATAAAGAAGCAAGTTTGGGAAGAAGCATATTATACAAGCAGTAGAGAATGAAAAACTACAGAAAAACTTATGGTTGAATTAAGAAATTAGAAATAGAATTTACACTGTAATAACTATCAAAGTATTAAAATGGTAAAAGGGCTAACAGTGTAAGATTATATCAGGTTGTGATTTAAATTCCAAGCCCAAGAATTTGTTCTTAATTGGATAAATACTTAGTGGCCTTTGAAATTTTTGAGTAAGATTCTAATATGACTAGTGGTGAGAAAGAAAATCATTTCATACCTTATCTGGGACAAAGTTTCCTGTACAATGTATTTCACTACTTTTTCTGAGACTAATCAACATTCCTGATAAAATAACCAGTGTAATTTTCTGATAGACTTTCATGGGATTACAGTCTCTTCAAGGAAGTTAAACTTGTTTCACCTAACCATCATGCTAAGAGCCTGATGAATTTTTGGTATGGTTGTATACAATCTAATAATTTTTATCATTTTCTCCCATGGACCAAATGTACTAAAATGATATAATTGAATTTGCTTTTTCTAAAGCTTCTTCCCTTGCAGCATATTTGAAATACAATTTTATCATCTGGTCATAATTAATTTGTCTGAGAATATATTTTAATAGTGGTTTTCAACTATGTTCCCATGAAAGTATCTCTCAGAGCATTGTGAGGTAAGGTAAAGAGTAACCTAAATAGGACTAGGTGTGAGTGCCCACACTCAGTCCCGGCTCCAAAGAAAGCAATTCTGTTTAATAAATTTAGGTTCCATTTCATTTGAAAAAAACTTTGTAATACTAAAAAGATAGTTTGGAAATCATTTCCTTAAATAATTAATATAGAATTGGTCTATAAAATTGTATTTTATAGTCGGTGGGAAGACAAGTTAGGACACTGTTAGAGCAACCTAGAAGAAAAGTTCATAAATACTTGAATGAGGATGTTGGCGATGGTAATGGGAAGGTTGAGATATTTGATATTGAGATAGATGTCAAGGTTTTACTACTGACTAGATGCAGGAGGCAAAAACAGGAAGGAATCCAAGATGACTAAGGAATTGATCCTAGATGTCTAGAAGAAATAGAGGAACTATTGTCAGTAATAAAGAAGCCAGGAAGGAAGGGGGTCTCAGAAAGAGGATAATAAGTCTGCTCATGTTGAGTTTGAGGTGACCTTAAAGTCCAGCTATCTACCAGTCAGGAAGGAGACTGAGATAACAGACAGGGAGGAAGGGAAGAAGAGAGAGAGAAAGGGAGAGAAAGAGATCTGACAAGCATTTGCAAAGAGATGGCACTTGGAAATATGACAATAGGCCAAATAACAGAACTTTGAAGATACATATTTTGGAGAAAATATTTAGAAGTGGAGTTAGCCAGGGGCATCTTGGTGGCTCAGTCTGTTAATCCTCTGACTCTTGATTTCAGCTCAGGTCATGATCTCAGGGTCCTGTGATGAAGCCCTGCATCGGTCTCCATGCTCAACATGGAGTCTGCTTGAGTTTCTCACCCTTTGCTCCTCCCTGCCCCCTGCCAATCTCTCTAAAAATAAATAAATAAATAAATAATAATAATAATAATAATATCTAAAAAACAAAGAAGTGGGGTTAGTCAAAGTGACAGAGATCAAGCAGTAGGAGAATCAGAACATACAATTTAAAAAATTACATTAAGATATACATGCTTTGGTGTCATCCTAACTTTCTTATAGTTTCAAAGAGGAATTTGGTAGTCAGTCATTAAATGTGTCTCTGCTGATAGTATTTCACAAACTTTTGAGACAGAAGAAGGTTCATTCTTTTGGTGATTACTTGTTCATACTGCAGTAATATCTACTGTATGTGAAAAATCTATGGAAATCAAAATGATTGTTCAAATGTAAGAAGTATTTTTTGACACTGTTATTATTATTACATTATTATAAAGGCTTTTCAATGCAACACTGCTTTTTTTTCTTTCAGTATTCATTAATGAATCTGTGTTTATCTAATGCATTGTAGGAGCAAGCTTCTACTCAAGCAGTCTAATAGGTTAAAAGGGCATAATCATTGGCTCAGTAATTTCTTTATGGGCAATGGTAGTAAAACACACTCTCCAGCAAGGAAGTCTGAGTAAAAGGGATTCTATCTGCATTTGGAATGGGGCTTACTGCATTTCACTGATAAGAGGTTGGGGGAAGTGGCACCAGAACTGAAAGGTTATGATTGCAGAACATTGGAAGTGATTGCACGTATAGGGTACTGGGAGAGAGGGAATGCATGCAGAGACCATTTGTAGCAAGGCAGTGTCAGCAATAGTCACCAAGACAAGACAGAAGCTAGGATACAATACCAGCCAGAAGGATTCAAAACAGACTCAGCTGACCCAAAGGCTACAAGGCCACAAATGTCAAGCTCTTCTCTCAGTGACTGCTGCTGTCAGCTACAAAATGGCTCTCTTCTGGCAAGGACAGCAGGTCACATATCTTAGTTATTGCACAGGAAATAACCTGTCATCACATCATCTCTGAACACAAAGGACAAGATAATTGTCTCAAGTTCTGTCAGGCAAAAATTCCAGTCATCTGAGTCAGTGGTAATACAGAACATGATACGTTCTTATTAATATGATCTCTCACTGTCCCTTGTTTTAGTAAGAAACATTTTGGAGATAGCAATAACATTTTGAGTATTAGGTTCTTTCTTCAAAAATCTTTCCTAAGGTAGGGGATTTATTTCTAACTTTTCTGGTAAATAATTAGGTAAGGGATACCTATGTTGAGTGATTAGCCATAATCAACACTTTTTTTAGTTCATTTTGTTTTGTATTTCAACAAAAATGAAATAAATGCAGAGGTTAAGTCCCAAATCCATTAAGAATATATTTGGTTTATGTGGTAGGGAAATTAGCCCATTATTAAAACATATTTTAAAAGATTTATAAGAAGAGGCAAATAGATGGAATTGCCCTATCAGGATATTTCATGATTTTATGGGACAAAGGTAAAACTGTATGATTTCTATTATACTTTCTCAACTGTTACTCGAATTGATTATAACAATAGAGGAATTTCATATTCTGATTCATCATCATGTTAAATGACGATGGAGTCTTCTAAACAAAAGCATGAAACTCTGCTTCCCCTTCCTACTGCTAGATTCACGCAGCAAGGTCTCTTTAAAGATGGTCATCACATTTTCTGTTTCTCCCAAAGTGTGCTCTCAGAATAGCTAAAGTTGGAATAATAAAAAAAAAAAACTAATCATGCCTGTTGATTGATTTTGGAAACAAGAGGGAATTGTATAATGCTTATAATTCAAAGGAGGATTATCTGCATGGATTTCATGAAGATCCTACCTCCCTAAATGTTGTGACATTTTATTTTATTTTATTTTAAAGATTTTATTTATTTATTTGACAGCCAGAGACACAGGGAGAGAGGGAGCACAAGCAGGGGTAGTGGGAGAGGGAGAAGCAGGCTTCCCGCTGAGCAGGGAGCCCGATGCGGGGTTCGATCCCGGGACCCTGGGATCATGACCTGAGCTGAAGGCAGACGCTTAACGACTGAGCCACCCAAATGCCCCTGTTGTGACATTTTGAAAAATGTTGGTTAAGTGTCATGCTTTCCCCCCAGCTTCAAAAGGTCACAATCCAAGAGGTTTTGAAAGCTTTATTAGCAAATACAAATAGCAAATAGAAAAGTAGAACTACTTGTGGAACAAAATCAATAAGGTAGATGTGTTAAACTGAAAGCACAGAAAGAACCAGGCATGTAGTTCTTGCTCCACTGAAAATTCATGACCAAAATACTAATGACTGTCTTTTCTTTTTCTTGTCTATTTTCTTTTGGAAAGTGACATTCCCAATTTTGTTTATTCTGAGCAAGACGTGGAGTATTATATCATTTCAGTGAACTGAAAACATTAATGAAATATAATGTACGGGCAGAGAGATTCTGTGAATTTATGTGTGAACTTGTATAAGAAAGGAAAGCATGGTAGGAGATGCGATGGAGGGAATCTAGTCCTGTATACAAAATAGAGAAAAAAATAGGATCATTCCTTTTACTTTCCTCCTTCAAATAGAAAACAAAATAATGATTTAAAATAATTTCTGGGAAATGATGGTAACATAAACTTAAATAGAAACATCCAGAAAAGGATGTTCAGAACGCACTTAATCAAATATTTTAAAGAAGGAATTTTATATAACAAAAGGAAATTTTTTAAAAAAGGAAATTTTACATCTGTATCAAAATTACCCTATCTCTTGTCCCCTCCACTTAGAGAACCATTCCATTTTTCTACACCATCTCCTCCCAACACCCTTCACTCCATATTTATAAAGTGCCTCAAATATGATCAGCCTCACAGAATGCGTTAAGCTGCTAGAAAATATTATCCAGATGAAAATGGCTTTAGAAAGAAGTGTTTCTTATTGTTCTATATAATCATTACAGAGTTGGACAATCAGTGAAGTTTCGGCAGCTCAACAATATGAACAAGGATCTAAGCTCTTCTGTGCTCACTCTGCAGTCCTCAGTGTATTGGCTTTTGTCCTCAGGCTTATTATTGCATGGCTGCAAGATGGCTACTGCAGCTTAGCTTCATGTCTGCTTATAACTAAATACAGGAAGGAAGGAAGGAAGGAAGGAAGGAAGGAAGGAAGGAAGGAAGGAAGGAAGGAAGGAAGCAGGCAGTAGAGCTCTGTTTCTTTATGGGAGGGAAAAATCCCCAGGAGCTAATCTCTATGTTTTATTATCAAGAAATGGGTGGTATAGCCATTATTAACAGCAAGGAAAGGAAGGATACCAAATATCTGGTATTTTCTAATTAACGAAAATAGGTTGGGCATTGAGTTGAATTAGGGGTCCAGAATAGTAGTGCTCCTTTGAACTTCTTATGAAGGTTACGTATTTAAAATACTTTAAAAATAATATTTATCAAGAAATAGGCCAGGGCGCCTGGGTGGCTCAGTTGGTTAAGCGACTGCCTTCGGCTCAGGTCATGATCCCGGAGTCCCAGGATCGAGTCCCACATCAGGCTCCCTGCTCAGCAAAGGAGCCTGCTTCTCCCTCTGACCCTCCCCCCTCTCATGTGCTCTCTCTCTCATTCTCTCTCTCTCAAATAAATAAATAAATCTTAAAAAAAAAAAAAAGAAATAGGCCATACAAAAGCAAGGTAATATTTGGAAAACATAATACCAGTCAATAATGGTAGCCATCTGATATGGCAGTTAAAAGCAGGAATTTAGACAATAAAAATGACATTTATTTTCATGTGTTTACTATTTTTTAAGATGCGATTCAACATAAGAGTAAAAATTTAAAGCTCTATTTTCATGAGCTAAGATTAATGAAATATATGAAGAAAACTATATGAGTTCTTATTCTTAAGACATATTTGCTAAGACCTTTTAGAAATTCAAAAGGATCAGCATAAGACGGGTGAGCCAAGCAATTCAACAGCATTATTTAGAACTAGTGTTATTTGGTTCCTCTACTAATTATTTCACCAAATGAATAATGATTCTGCTGAAGTACCATTATTTCAATGTCTACTACTAGGGTAGAAAGCTCCGTCATTAACAGCTGCACAGGCATAGAAAGTTCAGAGGTTACAACCAATATTCAGTGTAGGTATTGCTCTAAAATCTGACTTTACTCTTGCAAAATCCCCAAGAATCAACACACCTTCTTCCCTTGAAACATTTCACCATTTCCTGATGATAGGTTTTAGGAAAAAGGGAAACAAAGGATGAGTTTCAGAAAAACCTACTTGGTGCAACACTAGTCCCAGGCTTACGTGGTAAAGGCACCATGTTTTCACCCAACCTCCTGTTATGTTTACTGGGGGATTGGAGCAATCTCCAGTCAAAAATGCTGAATAATTAAGAATAGAAAAATGAAAATAATATACACCCAGAAATAGTATAGTAAAATAAGAATGAGGAAAATAAAAATATCACCATTAGAATATCACACTAATAATTGCTACTGATGAATGCTAAAATCAGTGGGCAAAAATTAAGAGAAATAGGATATTTCATGACCTCGAAATATACCCCCCAAAATATTTATTCTATAGCCTAATGCAAATCTTTGATACCCCTGCCTCTAGGAGGTGAAGCTTTATTCCGCTTCCCTTGAGTATGAGCTGAACTTGGTAACTCACTTCTAATGAGAGAGCAGAGAGAGGGAAAAGTAGTAATTTTATAGTTGAGAAACATGATGGATACTAGTTTAACCAAATAATGGAGGTCAACATCACCAGTTATAAGACATGATGATATAAAAAAGTGCTAAATTAAGTGATAATGAGGGAACTTCATTTGTGTGGCATTCTTCCCAAAATCTATTACCCCAGTCTAATCATAAAAACTTTAGACAAATCCAAACTGAGAGTCATTTGACAAAATACCTGACCAGTGAGGGCTCTTTAAAAGTAACAAAGTCATATATTAAAAAATAAAAAAGACAACCAGACAAAGACATTGCAAGAAAGGAAAACTACAGATGAATATCTCTCATGAACATAGATACAAAAAAACCTCAATAAAATTTTAGCAAAACAAATCCAGTAGTATATAAAAAGAATTATACACACAACCAAGTGAGATTAATTCCTGGTTTGCAAAGCAGTTTCAACATTCAAAAATCACTTAATGTAATCATCCATCACATCAATAGGCTGAAATAAGAAATCATACGATCATGTCACTAGATGCAAAAAAAAAGAAAGAAAGAAACTAAGTGTTTTCTCCTTAAAATAAGAAACATGGCAAAGATGTCTGCTCTCACCATTCTTATTCAATACCATACTGGAAGTCCTAGGTAACACAATAAGACAAGAAAAGGAAATATAAAGCATACAGATTAGGAAGGAAGAAACAAAATTTTGTTTGCAGGTGACATGACTGTCAAAGGAGAAAGTACCAAAGAAGTAACAAAAAACTTTTGGAATAAAAAGTTATTACTGCAAGGGGTGCAGGATACAAGGTTGATATACAAAAGTCAAGTGATTTCTTATATACCAACAATGAACAATAGGAATTTTAAATACCAATACCATTTACATCAGCATCCCCCCAAATGAAATAGTTTTGGTATCAATCTAACAAAATATATGTAAGATCTATATGAGAAAAATTACAAAACTCTGATAAAAGAAATAAAAGCATATCTAAATAAATGGAGAGAAGTACATGGATAAAAAGACTCATCAGTGTCAAGATGTCAGTTCATCCCAACTTGATCTACAGATATAATACAATCCCTATCAAAATCTTAGCAACTTATTTTGGTTAATGACAAACTCGTTCTAAATTTAATATGGAAAGACAAAAGACCCAGAATAGTCAATATAATATTGAAGAAGAAAAACAAAGTCAAAGGACTGACATTATCCCACTTCAAGACTTATTATAAAGCTACAATAAATCGACATGATAAACTAGGAAACTGTGAGAAAATATCACATTTTGAAGGACACTAAGAAGACACAGCAACTAAATGTACTGTGTAGTCTGGATTGGATCTTGGAAAAGAAAGTGGACATAAAAAGAAAAACTGGTTAGGGGCACCTCGGTGGCTCAGTCAGTTAAGCATCTGCCTTTGGCTCAGCTCATGATCTCAGGGTCCTAAGATCAAGCCCTGCATTGGTCTCCCTGCTTAGTGGGGAGCCTGCTTCTCCCTCTCCCTCTAAGCTTCCCCGCTGCCACTCCTGTGTGCATACTCTCTCTATCTCAAATAAAATCTTTAAAAAAAAAGAAAAAGAAAAACTGGTGATATCTGAATAAGGTCTATAGTTGAGTGATTAACACTGCACCAATATTAACTTCTTAGTTTAGACAAATGTATTATGGTAATATAAGATTTTAACTTTAGGAGAAGCTGGTGGAAGGGCATATAGGAACCATATTATCTGTACTATCACTGAATATCTTCCATAAATATAAAATTATTTCGATGTAAAAAGCTTTATAAAATTCCAGGCCAGTTGTCACTCATGTACAAACATACTAAATTTCTAATAAAATAATAGCAAACCAAAATCCACCAAAAGATATATGCCATGACCAAGTTAGATCCATTTCAAGAAGACTGTTTTGCAAGATTGTTTTAACATTAGAAAATTTATTCACCTCATTAACAGATGAAAGGGGAAATTACACATAATCCTCTCAACAGATACAGATATCAATAATAATTCAAACGATCTTCTATCAAACTAGGAATAAAAGGGAAGATCTTTAGTTTCATATGGTACATCCACAAAAATCTACAGCAAACATCATATTCAATTGTGAAATGTTAGAAAGCATAATTCTGAAATAAAACAAAAACAATAAGTATATATACTGAAACCACTTTATCATCAGCTGTAGATTGTCCATATGCAAGAAAAATAAAGTTAAAAGCATAAAGATTAGAATAGAAACAAACTAACTACAACAAACTGGTAGGAAAAAAAGTTTAAGAGTAAACAATATATTCTGGAAGGCAGCTCTGCTCACCACTATACCACCAACACTAAACAGTATATTCTGTAAAAAAATAAAAGAATAGATCTGGAAACTTTCCTTATAAGTCAAGATATTTTTAAGTTAGAATAATTAAGATGCATGGAAAAAAAACAGAAATGGACATACAGACTACTGGAATGAAGATCTATGCACAGACTATGAATTTATGTAAATTTGATCTAGTGTAGATATGGCTGTGCATATTGATAGGAAGAACTTTTTTAAAACAGAATTCCTGTACAATTGTTTATGCATATATTGAGAACAAAAATAAAATCCTTATCTCACAATATACAAAAAATTAAATTTATTAATATGTTAAGTGAGAAAGGCAAAGCTTGAAAACTTTCAGAGAACAAATATTTTTAAGCCCTCCGTAAAGTGAAAGACATAAAACTGCAAACCTGAACTTTTCTTCATCAATAACCACATAAAGAGAAGCAAAAGAAATCTAAACTAGGAAAAGATAAAATACATAAAACTAGTAAAACAACCCAATAGAAAAAAATAAGTCAATGTCAGATATTTCATAGAAAAGGAAAAAGGATTGTTGACAAACATGAAAAAAAAAAGAAGCTTAATCTCAAAGGGAATCAGATAATGCAAATTGGAAGGATATTCTTAGATATTTCACATGAATAGACTGCCCCAAAATTCAAAATATGAGTTTATAGGAGTTGTCAAACATCTGAACTCCATCTTCACTGCTTGTTGTGGCTAAAACGGAAAAATCTTTTAGGAACCAACTTGATACTGCCTCTTAAATCAGCACAGTCACATAACGTATGGCCTAGTCCTTCATTCTTAAATATGTACCCTACAAAACTTTTGCACCAGATACACCAGAATTAAAATGTTCATGGCAGCTTTACACAAAATAGAAAAAGAGAGAGAAAGAGAACAAGAAGAGAAAGAAAAGTCCATTTCAGAGCCAGGCAAGATAGCGGAGGAGTAGGAGACCTAGATTTCGTCTGGTCTCAGGAATTCAGCTGAATAGGGATCAAACCATTCTGAACACCTATGAACTCAACAGGAGATTGAAGAGGAGAGTAGCAACAACTCTCTGAACAGAGAAGCGACCACTTACTGGAAGGTAGAACGTGTGGAGAAGTGAATCCGAGGTGATATTTGGGAGGATAGACGGCGGGGGAGGGGGCCTCCGTCGGCCGCTTCTGGCAAGTGATAGAACCGAGGAGCACAAAATCGGACCTTTTAGAAGTCTGCTCTGCTGAGGGACATCACTCCAGTGGCTAAGCGTGGGGTGGAATCCTCCCAGGACAGTGTGGCCCCAGGACCCTTGGGGTCACAGAGAGACCGGGGCTGCCTGAGTGCGCCAGAGCTCCCAGGTATCAGAGCGGGGAAGCCAGCTGCAGAGACAGAGCCGAGGCGCAGGCTCTCAGCTCGGGGTTGCCATAAACTGTGATCCGTGGCCCAGTCAGGCCACTGCTCCTCCAGCAGGGACCCAACAAGTGGCAGATCCGGGGAGACTCCCCTTTCTTCCCCGGGAGAAGTGGCACGGAAATGCACCACAGGTATCTGCTGGGTTTGGAGACTCCACACGGGGTCAGGTGCCAGAGATACAAATGCTCGGTCACAGGCCGGGTGAGCACGGAGTGCGGCCGGAGACCAGGGAGATGGGAGTGACTGCTTTTCTCTGGGGGCACACTGAGGAGCGGGGGCCCGAGTTCTCGGCTTCTCCGGGTGTAGTTTGGGAGGCCACCATATTCACCCTGGTCCTCCAAAGCTGTACCGAGAGCTTGCAGGGAACAAAAGCTCCTGAGATCAAACCCGAGCAGCTTGCTTAGCCCGGACCGAAAAGGGCGGGGCAATTCAGTCTCCGGCCAAGACATTTGGAAACCACGGCAATAGGCCCCTCCCCCAGAAGATCAGCACGAACAGCCAGCAAGCCAAGACCAAGTTTACCGATCGAGGAGAACGGGAGAACTCCAGCGCTAGGGGAATACTGCACATAGAATTCATGGCTTTTTTTTACCATGATTAATTAGTTCATCAAAGTTAATTTTTTAATTGTTTTTTTTAATTTTTCTTTTTCCCTTTTTCAACCAACATCTTATCAACCCTTTTTTAAAAAAACATTTTTTATTTTTCATTTTTAGAGTCATATTTTATCCCTTCATACTAGTTACCCTTATTTTTGGCATATATATATATATATATATATATATATATATATATATATATATATATATGTAAGTTCTCTCTTTAAAATTTTGAGATACAGTTTCTTCTAACAGATCAAAATATACCCTAAATCACTAGTGTATGGCTTTGTTCTAGTCTCCTGCCTGATCACATTCTCTCCCTTTCTTCTTCTTTTTTTTTTAAATCTTCTTTCTTTCTTCAAACAACTTACCTTATCAATTTCTTTTATAAAATCTTTTATAATTTTGATCTTTACACTCATCTTCCATCCCTTCATTGTATCAACCCTTATTTTGTACATATATGTCTTTCTTCCTTTAAAATTTTAGGAGGCACTTTTTTCTAACAGACCAAAATATGCCCAAAATCTAGTGTGTGGCAATTATCTATGCACTACCCTGAAGATAGTTGATCATACTCTGCTTTTTTTGTATTGTTGTTATTGTTTTTATCTTTTTTTATCTTTTTTTTTTCCTCTTTCTTTTTACTTTCTTTCCCTTTCTTTTCCCCTGGTTTTCAGGTCTTTTCTGATTTGTATACAGTATATTTGCTGGGGAAGTTGTTAACCTGTTAGCATTTTGTATTCTCATTCACCTATTCTCCTCTGGACAAAATGACAAGATGAAAAAAATCACCTCAGCAAAAAGAACAAGAGGTAGTACCGTCAGCCAGGGACCTACTCAATACGGACATTAGTAAGATGTCGGACCTAGAGTTCAGAAACATGACTTTAAATATACTATCTGGGCTTGAAGAAAGTGTGGAAGTTATTAGAGAAACCCTTTCCGGAGAAATAAAGGAACTAAAATCTAACCAAGTCGAAATCAAAAAGGCTATTGATGAGGTGCAATAAAAAATGGGGGCACTAACTGCTAGGAAAAAATGAGGCAGAAGAGAAAATCAGCGATATAGAAGATCAAATGATGGAAAATAAAGAGGCTGAGAAAAAGAGAGAGAAACAACTACAGGATCACGAGGGCAGAATTTGAGAGATAACCGATACAATAGGATGAAACATTAGAATAACTGGGATCCCAGAAGAAGAAGAAAGAGAGAGAGGGGCAGAGGGTATAATGGAGCAAATAATAGCAGAGAACTTCGCTAATGTGAGGAAGGAAACAGGCATCAAAACCCAGGAGGCACAGAGAACCCCTCTAAAAATCAATAATAATAGGTCAACATCCCAACATCTAATAGTAAAACTTACGAGTCTCAGAGACAAAAAGAAAATCCTGAAAGCAGCTCAGGAGAAGAGATATGTAACCTACAATGGTAGAAACATTAGATTGGCAACAGATCTATCTACAGAGACCTGGCAGGCCAGAAAGGACTGGCATGAGATCTTCAGAGCACTAAACGAAAAAAATATGCAGCCAAGAATACTATATCCAGCTAGGCTGTCATTGAAAATTGAAGGAGAGATCAAAAGCTTCCAGGACAAACAAAAACTAAAGGAATTTGCAAAGACGAAACCAGCCCTACAAGAAATATTGAAAGGGGTCCTCTAAGCAGAGAGAGCCTAAAAGCAGCATAGATCAGAAAGGAACAGAGACAATATACAGTAATACTCACCTTACAGGCCAAACAATGGCACTAAATTCATACCTTTCAATAGTTACCCTGAATGTAAATGGGCTTAATGCCCCAATCAAAAGACACAGGCTATCAGATTGGATTAAAAAACAAGACCCATCAATATGCTGTCTGCAAGAGATTCATTCTAGACCCAAAGGCACCCCCAGATTGAAAGTGAGGGGGTGGAAAAAAATTTACCATGCTAATGGACACCAAAAGAAAGCGGGGGTGGCAATCCTTATATCAGACAAATTAGATTTTAAAACAAAGATTGTAATAAGAGATGAGGAAGGAAACTATATCCCACTTATGGGTCTATCCAACAAGAAGATCTAACATTGTAAATATCTATGCCCCTAACATGGGAGCAGCCAATTATATACGGCAATTAATAACAAAAGCGAAGAAACACATTGACAACAATACAATAGTACTGGGGGACTTTAACACCCCCCTCACTGAAATGGACAGATCATCTAAGCAAAAGATCAACAAGGAAATAAAGACTTTAAAGACACACTGGACCAAATGGACTTCGCAAACATATTCAGAACATTCCAACCCAAAGAAACGGAATACACATTCTTCTCTAGTGCCCAGGGAACATTCTCCAGAATTGATCACATCCTAGGTCACAAATCAGGTTTCAACTGCTACCAAAAGATGGGATTATTCCCTGCATATTTTCAGACCACAATACTTTGAAACTAGAACTCAATCACAAGAGGAAAGTCGAAAAGAACTCAAATACATGGAGGCTAAAGAGCATCCTACTAAAGAATGAATGGGTCAACCAGGAAAATAAAGAAGAATTAAAAAAATTCATGCAAACCAATGAAAATGAAAACACAACTGTTCAAAATCTTTGGGATGAAGCAAAGGCAGTCATGAGAGGAAAGCATATATCAATACAGGCCTTTCTGAAGAAACAAGAAAGGTCTCAAATACACAACCTAACCCTACACCTAAAGGAGCTGGAGAAAGAACAGCAAATAAAGCCTAAACCCAGCAGGAAAAGAGAAATAATAAAGATCAGAGCAGAAATCAATGAACTAGAAACCAAAAGAACAGTAGAAGAGATCAACGAAACTAGCAGCTGGTTCTTCTAAAGAATTAAAAAGATTGATAAACCCCTGGCCAGACTTACCAAAAAGAAAAGAGAAATGACACAAATCCACAAAATCATGAATGAAAGAGGAGAGATCACAACCAACACCAAAGAAATACAAACAATTATAAGAACATATTATGAGCAACTCTATGCCAGCAAATTAGATAACCTGGAAGAAATGGGTGCATTCCTAGAGATGTATCAACTACCAAAATTGAACCAGGAAGAAATAGAAACCCTGAACAGACCTATAACCACTAAGGAAATTGAAGCAGTCAGCAAAAATCTCCCAAAAAACCAAAGCCCAGGGCCAGATGGCTTTCCAGGGGAATTCTATCAGACATGTAAAGAAGAATTACTACCTATTCTCCTGAAACTGTTCCAAAAAAGAGAAATGGAAGGAAAACTTCCAAACTCATTTTATGAGGCCACCATCACCTTGATCCCAAACTGGACAAAGACCCCATCAAAAAGGAGAATTACAGACCAATATCCTTGATGAACATGGATGCAAAAATTCTCACCAAAATACTAGCCAATAGGATCCAACAGTACATTAAAAGGATTATTCACCATGACCAAGTGGGATTTATCCCTGGGCTGCAAGGCTGGTTCAACATCCACAAATCAATCAACGTGATACAATACATTAACAAAAGAAAGAACAAGAATCATATGATCCTCTCAAAAGATGCAGAAAAAGCATTTGACAAAGTACAGCATCCTTTCTTGATCAAAACTCTTCAGAGTATAGGGATAGAGGGTACATACCTCAATATTATAAAAGCCATCTATAAAAAACCTAAAGCGAATATCATTCTCAATGGGGAAAAGCTGAGAGCTTTTCCCCTAAGGTCAGGAATGCGGCAGGGATGTCCACTATCACCACTGCTATTCAACATAGTATTAGAAGTCCTAGCCACAGCAATCAGACAACAAAAACAAATCAAAGGCATCCAAATTGGCAAAGAGGAAGTCAAAATCTCACCCTTTGCAGATGATATGATACTGTAGGTGGAAAACCCAAAAGACTCCACCCCAAAACTGCTAGAACTCATCCAGGAATTCAGTAAAGTAGCAGGATATAAAATCAATGCACAGAAATCAGTGGCATTCCTATACACCAACAACAAGACAGAAGAGAGACAAATCAAGAGTCGATCCCAGTTACAATTGCACCCAAAACCATAAGATACCTAGGAATAAATTTAACCAAAGAGGCAAAGGATCTGTACTCAGAAAACTATAAAATACTCATGAAAGAAACTGAAGAAGACACAAAGAAATGGAAAAACGTTCCATGCTCATGGATTGGGAGAACCAACATTGTGAAGATGTCAATACTACCTAGGGCAATCTACACATTCAATGCAATCCCCATCAAAATACCAACCACTTTTTTTCAAAGAAATGGAACAAATAATCCTAAAATTTGTATGGAACCAGAAGAGACCCCGAATAGCCAGAGGAATATTGAAAAAGAAAAGCAAAGCTGGCGGCATCACAATTCGGACTTCCAGCTCTATTACAAAGCTGTCATCATCAAGACAGTATGGTACTGGCACAAAAACAGACACATAGATCAATGGAACAGAATCGAGAGCCCAGAAATGGACCCTCAACTCTATGGTCAACTTATCTTTGACAAAGCAGGAAAGAATGCCCAATGGAAAAAGGACAGTCTCTTCAACAAATGGTATTGGGAAAATTGGACAGCCTCATGCAGAAGAATGAAACTGGATCATTTCCTTACACCACACACAAAAATAGACTCCAAATGGTTGAAAGACCTAAACGTGAGACAGGAGTCCATCCAAATCCTAAAGGAGAACACAGGCAGCAACCTCTTCGACCTCAGCCGCAGCAACTTCTTCCTAGAAACATCTCCAAAGGCAAGGGAAGCAAGGGCAAAAATGAACAATTGGGATTTTATCAAGATAAAAAGCTTTTGCACAGCAAAAGAAACAGTCCACAAAACCAAAAGACAACCGACAGAATGGGAGAAAATATTTGAAAATGACATATCAGATAAAGGGCTAGTATCCAAAATCTATAAAGAACTTATCAAACTCAACACCCAAAGAACAAATAATCCAATCAAGAAATGGGCAGAAGACATGAACACACATTTTTCCAAAGAAGACATCCAAATGGCCAACAGACACATGAAAAAGTGCTCCACATCGCTCGGCATCAGGGACATCCAAATCAAAACCTCAATGAGATACCACCTCACACCAGTCAGAATGGCTAAAATTAACAAGTCAGGAAACGACAGATGTTGGCGGCAATGCGGAGAAAGGGAACCCTCCTACACTGTTGGTGGGACTGCAAGCTGGTGCAACCCCTCTGGAAAACAGTATGGAGATTCCTCAAACAGTTGAAAATAGAGCTACCATACGATCCAGCAATTGCACTACTGGGTATTTACCCCAAAGACACAAATGTAGGTATCCGAAGGGGTACATGCATCCCCATGTTTATAGCAGCAATGTCCACAATAGCCAAACTGTGGAAAGAGCCACGATGCCCATCGACAGATGAATGGATAAAGAAGAAGTGGTATATATACACAATGGAATATTATGCAGCCCTCAAAAGGAATGAGATCTTGCCATTTGCAACGACGTGGATGGAACTGGAGGGTGTTATGCTGAGTGAAATAAGTCAATCAGAGAAAGACATGTATCATATGACCTCACTGATATGAGGAATTCTTAATCTCAGGAAACAAACTGAGTGTTGCTAGAGTGGTGGGTGGTGGGAGGGATGGGGTGGCTGGGTGAATGACATTGGGGAGGGTATGTGCTATGGTGAGCGCTGTGAATTTTTCAAGACTGTTGAATCAGAGATCTGTACTTCTGAAACAAATAATGCAACATATGTTAAGAAAAAAGAAAAAGAAGAAGATAGCAGGAGGGGAAGAATGAAGGGGAGTAAGTCAGAGGGGGAGACGAACCATGAGAGACGATGGACTCTGAAAAACAAACTGAGGGTTCTAGAGGGGAGGAGCGTAGGGGGATGGGTTAGCCTGGTGATGGGTATTAAAGAGGGCACATTCTGCATGGAGCACTGTGTGTTATGCACAAACAATAAATCATGGAACACTACATCAAAAACTAATGATGTAATATATGGTGATTAACATAACAATTAAAAATTAAAAATACAAATTAAAGAAATGTCCACTTCAATTATCTATATGTTCCTCAGCAGTAGAATAAATACATTTTTGTATATTTATATAATGGATTAATGAAGGCATCCATGTTTGAAAACAAAATGTGGAAAAAAAAGTTGCAGAAGATATAAAAAATAAATTTTGATCCAAAATAAAAGAAATACTGGTGTATCCTCACATATTCACCATATATTAAGTATTATATTATTATATTAAGTGTGTATAATTATAAGAGGAAGTAAGGAAATTATCAATACAAAATTCAGGACAGTGATATTAAGCAAGCAGATTATAGAAGGTCATATAGTAAGGGTAAGTACAGATATTTACTGGATTTACTATTAGTAATATTTTGAATAATATATATACTTTAGTATGTGATTACATGTTTTTCAATAGTACGTAACAACCATAAAAATCATTTGTTAGCCCTTTTTGTGCTTCTCACTTCTCTTTCTGCCTCTCCCTGATCCCTGCCTGTTTTGGCAGCCTGACCCTCACCGCCTGCCTGGTATCTGAGTCCTGGCTTAAGATAACCAAATTAGTTTCTCTTGCTTGCATCCAAGTATCCTGACTGAAACAAAACATAAAAATACTATTTCCAACTTAGAATGACAAATATTATCTCCCTAGGTATTTAAGTACCTTTGTTTTTATTCATTTTAGCACATACATGTTATCAATTTCCAAGTACTTTTGCAGATTTCTGTAAAAGAATGTGTACAAAATAGCACTGATAATGACGGATTCAACAGGGGCTCCTGGGTGGCTCAGTCTGTTAAGCGTCTGCCTTTGGCTCAGGTCAGGATCCAGGGTCTTGGGATTGAGCCCCGCATGGGGCTCCCTGCTCAGTGGGGAGTACACTTCTCTCTCTGCTCCTTCCCCTGCTTCTGCACTCTGTCTTTCTCTCTCTCTCTCTAAAATAAATAAATAAAATCTTAAAAGAATAATGGATTCAATATATGAAGAAACAGGAAAAACAAAGAAAAAAGAAAAACAAGGTGAAACAAACTGTCAACCTTGTTTTTTCAGATGGACTACACATTTCATCAATTATCTTTAATAAATCTTTAATACTATGTTGTGTTTCTTCCAGCATCCTATATGAAATCAGTGAATGTAAGTTAAAATTCCCTCAAACAAAATACAATTGTCACAAAGAATCAATTGAAAAAAAAATCATATGTGACTTTAAATTCTGATGGAGCCTTATATTTCTCTACAGATTCTATAGCTGAAGTCTTCCAGTTCATGAAACAGTGAGTTTAAGATTGCCTGTTTTACAAATAAGGACCCCAAGGTCCAAGTAGGTTAAAAGATTCATCTGAGGTTGTAGTCAGTGATAACTCGGACATCGATGCCACAAATTCAGAGAGAATTGTCTTCTTTAAAAGGGACAAGTTCTATAAAACACTTGGCACAGTGTCAAACACATAGTACTTAATAATAAAGGTGAATTCTCTCTCCTATCCCCTCCATTTTGCCTCATCTGTCAGTTCACACAGCTGACTGTGTTGTTATAGATCTCAGCGAGAATGTTAAATTGACAGAATCCGAAGTCACACAGCGGTTCTTCCTATCCTGACCCAACTAAATGTATTTTTGCCAATATGTCCCTTATCAATTATTACTACACTTTAGATTATCACATGATCCCAAATTCCAAATAAAAAATAAAACTATCTAGAGGAGTAGGAACAAACCTCCAGATTTGAAGCAATACATAAACAGTGTCCAGATAATTAATTTTTTTTTTCCAGCTTCCATCTGGTATCGCGCATAGTGGACAGACCACAAAACTGGCCATCAGCCACCTGGATTTTGTTTTCTGTGATTTGACTTTCAGCAAATCATGTAACTTCCCTGAATTTCAGCCTCCTCATCTGAAAACAGAAATAGTTTAATCAGATATTCAATAAGGTCCCTTCCTGCTCTGAGTCCTCTTATTTTTTTTTTTTTTTTACTGCCATGAATTTACAGTATCTTCTGGAAACTGCCAATATAGAAAGCCAGATGACAGCTTTCGGCACTGATGTTTCTCAAAAACGCACTTCAGGTTACAGCACAGAAGGGCTGAGCTAGTCAGTGGTGATGACAGAATTCGTATTTACAGTGATGCCTAATCTATTGTTTTTCTACTGAGCTATGCTACCTTATAGAGACTCCATTTAATAATAAAACAAGATTTAAAGGGCAAAACCCCATGATTTCATACTGGCATATATAAGGGTAAAAGTGAAAGAGCCTTCTATAAAATCATCTCACCGTAACGACTGTTGAGCATTTCCCCTGGGGGGAAAAAAAAAGTGTGCTCGTCTGCTCTTGCCTGACAGCAATATTTGGTCCAAAGATGATAGTGGGGTTAACAAAAATAATGAGAGACTGGTTACCCACATGCCTGAAAACTCTGCATACAAAGGTACATTTGAACAGCCCTTCACTAATAAAAAGGACAACTGGACTTGGTTCATAGAAGCTTTGTACTCAAGGAACTTGGTACTGAAGGGACTTAAGTAATGAATGTAAAACTCCGGGGCTGAAAAGAACTGCTCATTGGCACAGCGGTTTCCCCTGGGCCCCAAATTCCCAGACCCCAATTTACTAAACACATATTTCTAGTCATGACTATTTTACATATTATTTTTATATGTTCATAAAGAAGCATACATTGAAGTACACACTCTTTTATGATGGAAAAATTTAAAACCCAAAATTAGTTTCCTTTGTACTCCCTAAAATTTTACATATTACTTACTTGTTTATGTGAAATAGTAAATGGAGGTATACTGAAGCTTAAAATATTAGGCTCCAAATAAAAAGAAGCATGGTTTTACAAATGATTTTATTGTTGATATTGTCACATCATCTTAAAATATATAAGCAGCTCCAATCATCTCCAAAACTTATTTATTCAGAGAGATAACACTTGATATCTTAAATCCTGATTTTACTTTCCCATTAGTTGTTTTTTTTCCTTACATTGACAAAAGCCTATTTTGATTTGATTTAGAATAAAAATAAATGAAGTCTATTGTTGATTCCCATTTGCAAACTGTGACACTGGTTATGAAGTTCATAAAAAGCACAGGCTCTGTAATTTATTGGCCTGAAGACCTGAGTTTCATTTTTACTTTATTTCCTGAGAATTCATTTTGTGACATTGCCTGAAGCATATCCTTTGCAAACATACAAACAGATAACACTAGTTTCCTAAATAAGGTTTGCTAGCTGAATCTGAACTTTCTTGTCAAAGGTGGAAAGAAATGCAGGCTGCCGCTCAACTCCATCAAGCAGCCACTGTGCGCTGGGTTAAATGTTCTCTGTGACGGCCACTTGTGCTGGAAACACACCTGGAACAGGGGGTGACAGGTTCACTGAGCTCTCTTCCTAATTTGCAGGACTGAAGTCTCCTCTGAGCAAGGCTTCAGGTGAAACACATGCTTAAATCATACCTTTGTTTATACTGTAGGTGGCAGGATTTTTATGCTTTACATCTTGCTATATAACCCTTGCACTTTCTTGCAAATTAAAAATTAGGGTGCTTCATTCAACAGATAATGTTTTATGAAAATATTCACATAGTTCCAGAGAGAATATTCAGGTCCCGAAGGTGGGTCCTTTTTGTTGTTGTTCTTGTTTATAAACTAAAATACATGTTTGAACTGATCATACTTTACATATTTTTTAATTTTTTTCTCCTTACTCTGCAGTTTCAATCTTTTCTAAATTTTAAAGATTACTCAGTAAATGAAAAGGAACAAATATTGAAACTCTTAAAAACAGAATTTACTCCTGTTTAAAGTTTGAAAATGGTTATATCTGCACCAAAACATGGTACAGATGACTTTAAGTCAAAGACTATTGATTTAGGGATATTTTTTCCTGAAATAGCATATAATTTTAGCATTAATAATTGAAAAAATACCAATTGAAAAACACAAAACTAATATTAACCAAATCTTTTTTTAAAATTGTTTTACTGTTATGTTAATCACCATACATTACATCATTAGTTTTTGATGTAGTGTTCCATGATTCATTGTTTGTGCATAACACCAAGTGATGCACGCAGAATGTGCCCTCTTTAATACCCATCACCAGGCTAACCCATGCCCCCACTCAGCTCCCCTCTAGAACCCTCAGTTTGTTTTTCAGAGTCCATCGTCTCTCATGGTTCGTCTCCACCTCCGACTTAATCCCCTTCATTCTTCCCCTCCTCCTATCTTCTTCGTTTATTTTTCTTAACATATATTGCATTACTAGTTTCAGAGGTACATATCTGTGATTCAACAGTCTTGCACAATTCACAGCACTCACCATAGCACATACCCTCCCAATGCCTATCACCCAGCCACCCCCAACACTCAAGCAACCCTCAGTTTGTTTCCTGAGATTAAGAATTCCTCATATCAGTGAGGTCATATGATACATGTCTTTCTCTGATTGACTTATTTCCCTCAGCATAACACCCTCCAGTTCCATCCACGTCGTTGCAAATGGCAAGATCTCATTCCTTTTGAGGGCTGCATAATATTCCATTGTGTATATATACCACTTCTTCCTTATCCATTCATCTGTCGATGGACATCGTGGCTCTTTCCACAGTTTGGCTATTGTGGACATTGCTGCTATAAACATGGGGGTGCACGTACCCCTTCGGGTCCCTACATTTGTATCTTTGGGGTAAATACCCAGTAGTGCAATTGCTGGATCGTATGGTAGCTCTATTTTCAACTGTTTGAGGAATCTCCATACTGTTTTCCAGAGGGTTGCACCAGCTTGCAGTCCCACCAACAGTGTAGGAGTGTTCCCTTTCTCCACATTGCCGCCAACATCTGTCGTTTCCTGACTTGTTAATTTTAGCCATTCTGACTGGTGTGAGGTGGTATCTCATTGAGGTTTTGATTTGGATTTCCCTGATGCCGAGTGATGTGGAGCACTTTTTCATGTGCCTGTTGGCCATTTGGATGTCTTCTTTGGAAAAATGTGTGTTCATGTCTTCTGCCCATTTCTTGATTGGATTATTTGTTCTTTGGGTGTTGAGTTTGATAAGTTCTTTATAGATTTTGCATACTAGCCCTTTATCTGATATGTCATTTTCAAATATTTTCTCCCATTCTGTCGGTTGTCCTTTAGTTTTGTGGACTGTTTCTTTTGCTGTGCAAAAGCTTTTTATCTTGATGAAATCCCAATAGTTCATTTTTGCCCTTGCATCCCTTGCCTTTGGTGATATTTCTAGGAAGAAGTTGCTGCGGCTGAGGTCAAAGAGGTTGCTGCCTGTGTTCTCCTTTAGGATTTGGATGGACTCCTGTCTCACGTTTAGGTCTTTCAACCATTTGGAGTCTATTTTTGTGTGTGGTGTAAGGAAATGGTCCAGTTTCATTCTTCTGCATGTGGCTGTCCAATTTTCCCAATACCATGTGTTGAAGAGACTGTGTTTTTGCTATTGGACATTCTTTCCTGCTTTGTCAAAGATTAGTTGACCATAGAGTTGAGGGTCCATTTCTGGGCTCTCTAATCTGTTCCATTGATCTATGTGTCTGTTTTTGTGCCAGTACCATACTGTCTTGATGATGACAGCTTTGTAATAGAGCTGGAAGTCCGGAATTGTGATGCCACCAGCGTTGCTTTTCTTTTTCAATATTCCTCTGGCTATTCTGGGTCTCTTCTGGTTCCATACAAATTTTAGGATTATTTGTTCCATTTCTTTGAAAAAAGTGGTTGGTATTTTGATGGGGATTGCATTGAATGTGTAGATTGCCCTAGGTAGCATTGACATCTTCACAATGTTTGTTCTTCCAATCCATGAGCATGGAACGTTTTTCCATTTCTTTGTGTCTTCTTCAGTTTCTTTCATGAGTATTTTATAGTTTTCTGAGTACAGATCCTTTGCCTCTTTGGTTAAAGTTATTCCTAGGTATCTTATGGTTTTGGGTGCAATTGTAACTGGGATCGACTCCTTGATTTGTCTCTCTTCTGTCATGTTGGTGTATAGGAATGCCACTGATTTCTCTGCTTTTTTTTTTATATCCTGCCACTTGACTGAATTCCTGGATGAGTTCTAGCAGTTTTGGGGTGGAGTCTTTTGGGTTTTCCACATACAGTATCATATCATCTGCAAAGAGTGAGAGTTTGACTTCCTCTTTGCCGATTTGGATGTCTTTGATTTCTTTTTGTTGTCTGATTGCTGTGGCTAGGACTTCTAATACTATGTTGAATAGCAGTGGTGATAGTGGACATCCCTGCCACGTTCCTGACCTTAGGGGGAAAGCTCTCAGCTTTTCCCCATTGAGAATGATATTCGCTGTAGGTTTTTCATAGATGGCTTTTATGATATTGAGGTATGTACCCTCTATCCCTATACTCTGAAGAGTTTTGATCAAGAAAGGATGATGTACTTTGTCAAATGCTTTTTCTGCATCTATTGAGAGGATCATATGATTCTTGTTCTTTCTTTTGTTACTGTCTTGTATCACATTGATTGATTGCAGATGTTGAACCAACCTTGCAGCCCAAGGATAAATTCCACTTGGCCATGGGGAATAATCCTTTCAATGTACTGTTGGATCCTATTGGCTAGTATTCTGGTGAGAATTTTTGCATCCATGTTCATCAAGGATATTGGCCTGTAATTCTCCTTTTTGATGGGGTCTTTGTCTGGTTTGGGGATCAAGGTAATGGTGGCCTCATAAAATGAGTTTGGAAGTTTTCCTTCCATTTCTATTTTTTGGAACAGTTTCAGGAGAATAGGTATTCATTCTTCTTTAAATGTTTGGTAGAATTCCCCTGGGAAGCCATCTGGCCCAGGGCTTTTGTTTGTTCGGAGATTTTTGATGACTGCTTCAATTTCCTTAGTAGTTATAGGTCTGTCCAGGTTTTCTATTTCTTCCTGGTTCAATTTTGGTAGTTGATATATCTCTAGGAATGCATCCATTACTTCCAGGTTATCTAATTTGCTGGCATAGATTTGCTCATAATATGTTCTTATATTTGTATTTCTTTGGTGTTGGTTGTGATCTCTCCTCTTTCATTCATGATTTTGTGGATTTGGGTCATTTCTCTTTTCTTTTTGATAACTCTGGCCAGGGGTTTATCAATCTTGTTAATTCTTTCAAAGAACCAGCTCCTAGTTTCGTTGATCTCTTCTACTGTTCTTTTGGTTTCTAGTTCATTGATTTCTGCTCTGATTTTATTATTTCTCTTTTCCTGCTGGGTGTAGGCTTTATTTGCTGTTCTTTCTCCAGCTCCTTTAGGTGTCAGGTTAGGTTGTGTATTTGAGACCTTTCTTGTTTCTTGAGAAAGGCTTGTATTGCTATATACTTTCCTCTTAGGACTGCCTTTGCTGTATATCAAAGATTTTGAACAGTTGTGTTTTCATTTTCATTGGTTTCCATGCATTTTTTTAATTCTTCTTTATTTTCCTGGTTGACCCATTCATTCTTTAGTAGGATGCTCTTTAGCCTCCCTGTATTTGAGTTCTTTCTGAATTTCCTCTTGTGATTGAGTTCTAGTTTCAAAGTATTGTGGTCTGAAAATAGGCAGGGGATAATCTCAATCTTTTGGTAGCAGTTGTGACCTGATTTGTGACCTAGGATGTGATCTATTATGGAGAATGTTCCATGGGTACTAGAGAAGAATGTGTATTCCGTTGCTTTGGGATGGAATGTTCTGAATATGTCTGTGAAGTGCATTTGGTCCAGTGTGTCTTTAAAGTCTTTATTTCCTTGTTGATCTTTTGCTTAGATGATCTGTCCATTTCAGTGAGGGGGGTGTTAAAGTCCCCCACTATTATTGTATTGTTGTCAATGTGTTTCTTATGTTATTAATTGCCTTATATAATTGGCTGCTCCCATGTTAGGGGCATAGATATTTACAATTGTTAGATGTTCTTGGTGGATAGACCCTTTAATTAGGATATAATGTCCTTCCTCATCTTTTATTACAGTCTTTGCTTTAAAAATCTAATTTCTCTGATATATGGATTGCCAACCCAGCTTTCTTTTGGTGTCCATTAGGTTGGTAATTGGTTTTCCACCCCTTCACTTTCAATGTGGGGGTGTCTTTGGGTCTAAAATGAGTCTCTTACAGAGAGCATATTGATGGGTCTTGTTTTTTAATCCAATCTGAAAGCCTGTGTCTTTTGATTGGGGCATTTAGCCCATTTACATTCAGGGTAATTATTGAAAGATATGAATTTAGTGTCATTGTATTGCCTGGAAGCTGACTGTTACTGTATATTGTCTGTGTTCCTTTCTGGTCTATGCTGCCTTTAGGCTCTCTCTTTGCTTAGAGGCCCCCTTTCAATATTTCTTGTAGGGCTGCTTTCCTGTTTGCAAATTCCTTTAGCTTTTGTTTGTCCTGGAAGTTTTTTATCTCTCTTTCTATTTTCAATGATAGCTTAGCTGGATATAGTATTCTTGGCTGCATATTTTTCTCGTTTAGTGCTCTAAAGATATCATGCCAGTCCCTTCTGGCCTGCCAGGTCTCTGTGGATAGGTCTGTTGCCAATCTAATGTTTCTACCTTTGTAGGTTACATATCTCTTCTCCCAAGCTGCTTTCAAGATTTTCTCTTGTCTCTGACACTCATAAGTTTTACTATTAGATGTCGGGGTGTTGACCTATTTTTATTGATTTTGAAAGGGGTTCTCTGTGCCTCCTGGATTTTGATGCCTGTTTCCTTCCCCACATTAGGGAAGTTCTCTGCTATAATTTGCTCCATTTTACCTTCTGCCCCTCTCTCTCTTTCTTCTTCTGGGATCCCAATTATTCTAATGTTGTTTCGTCTTATCATATCGCTTATATCTCAAATTCTGCCCTCGTGATCCTGTAGTTGTTTCTCTCTCTTTTTCTCAGCTTCTTTATTTTCCATCATTTGGTCTTCTATATCGCTGATTTTCTCTTCTGCCTCATTTATCCTAGCAGTTAGTGCCCCCATTTTTCATTGCGCCTCATTAATAGCCTTTTTGATTTCGATTTGGTTAGATTTTAGTTTTTTTATTTCTCCAGGAAGGGTGTCTCTAATAACTTCCATGCTTTTGTCAAGCCCAGCTAGTATCTTTAAAGTCATGATTCTGATCTCTAGGTCCGACATCGTACTAATGTCTGTATTGAGTAGGTCCCTGGCAGATGGTACTACCTCTTGTTCTTTTTGCTGAGGTGATTTCTTTCGTCTTGTCATTTTGTCCAGAGGAGAATAGATGAATGAGAGAACAAAATGCTAACAGGTTACCATGTCCCCAGTAAATATACTCTAAACAAATCAGAAAATACCTGAAACCAGGGGAAAAGAAAGGGAAAGAAAGAAAAAAGAAAGAGAAAAGATAAAAGAAAAAGAAAAAGTTAAAAACAAACAAAAACCAGAATATGATCAAATATGATCAGGCTAGTGCATAGATCAGTGCCACACACTAGATTTTGGGTGTATTTTGGTCTGTTAGAAAATAGTGCCTCCTAAAATTGTAAAAAAAGAACTTATATATGTACAAAATAAGAGTTGATACAATGAAGGGATGGAAGATGACTGTAAAGATGAAAAGTATAAAAGATTTTATAAAAGGAAGTGATAAGTTGTTTGAAAAAAGAAAGAAGATTAAAAAAAAAAAAAAGGGAGAGAATATGATCAGGCCAGAGACTAGAACAAAGCCATACACTAGAGATTTAGGGTATATTTTGATCTGTTAGAAGAAAGTGTATCTCAAAATTTTAAAGAGAGAACAACTTATATATATATGCCAAAAATAAGGGTAACTACTATGAAGGGATAGAATATGACTCTAAAAATGAAAAATAAAAAAATTTTTTAAAGGGATTGATAAGATGTTGGTTGAAAAAAGGAAAAAGAAAAATTCACAAAAAATTTAAAAAAATTAACTTTGAAAAATGAATGAATCATGGTAAAAAAGCCATGAATTCTATGTGCAGTATTCCCCTAGCGCTGGAGTTCTCCCGTTCTCCTTGATTGGTAAACTTGGTCTTGGCTGGCTGTTCATGCTGAAATTCTGGGGGAGGGACCTGTTGCCGTGGTTCCCAAATGTCTTTGCTGGAGGCGGAATTACCCCACCCTTGTGAGTCCAGGCTAAGCAATCTGCTTGGGTTTGCTCTCAGGAGCTTTTGTTCCCTGCAAGCTCTCGGTACAGCTTTGGAGGATGAGAGTGAAAATGGTGGCCTCCCAATCTCTGCCCAGAGGAGCCGAGAACTCAGGGCCCCACTCCTCAGTGTGCCCCCAGAGAAAAGCAGTCAATCGCTCCCATCTCCCCGGTCTCCGGCCGCACTCCGTGCTCACACGGCCTGTGACCGAGCGTTTCTATCTCTGGCGCCCAACCCCGTGTGGAGTCTCCAAACCCAGCAGATCCCTGGGGTGCACTCCTGTGCCGCTCCTCCCAGGAGAAGAATGGGAGTCTCCCCGGCTCTGCTGCTTGTTGGGTCCCTGCTGGAGGCGCAGTGGCCCAACTGGGCTGCGGATCACATTTTATGGCAACCCCAAGCTGAGAGCCCACTCCTCGGCTCTGTCTCTGCAGCTGGCTCTCCCGCTCCGATACCTGGGAGCTCTGCTGCACTCAGGCACCCCTGGTCTTTCTGTGACCCCGAGGGTCCTGAGACCACACTGTCCTGTGAGGTTTCCACCTCCTGCTTAGCCACTGGAGTGATGTCCCTCAGGGGCCCGACTTCTAAAAGTTCCAATTTTGTGCTCCGCAGCTCTATCACTTGCCAGAAGCGGCAGAGGCCCCCTCCCCCACTGTCTATCCTTCAGAATATCGCCTCAGATTCACTTCTCTGCACATCCTACCTTCCAGTAAGTGGTCGCTTCTCTGTTCAGAGAGTTGTTGCTACTCTCTTCTTCAATCTCCTGTTAAGTTCGTAGGTGTTCAGAATGGTTTGATCCCCATTCAGCCGAATTCCTGAGACCAGACAAAATCCAGGTCTCCTACTCCTCCGCCATCTTGCTCTGCCTCCACAAATCTTCTTAAGCTGAAACTGTGAATCTTAAAATCCTTACTTGGGCCTCTGGTAGTATAAAATACTGCCTTTCAATTTTTGTGATATTTATACATACTTATGTATATTTAAAATCAATATTTTTTTCATTCTGTATTAAAACATTTTTATCATCTGTATTTTTAAAAGCAAATTATGTCAGTGAAGAAAATTCTCTTGGCTAGCCCTTGTAAAGACTAATTTGCTTATATTTTAAATGCCCATAAAATTCATGTTTTATTATATATTTCAAAGCTCTAAAACAAAATTAATCAAGGTGGCTTGAAGTTCACCAAAATGTTTTGGCTTCTTAATTTGAAGTCAACATATGCTCTTCCCTAACAACTGTTACTTACTCCACTCATGAAAAGTAGCAGATTATCTAAAAGTAACTCAAAAGACCTAATATTCTATTTTAGTCCCTTTACATTTCTTCTCCTTGGCACATTCTCAACTAACCTAAAGGAAATCTTTGTACAAATCCCTACATTTGCCAACAATATGAGAGCTATCACTCACATCTGTTTGAGATCAGAATCACAAAATATCTACTTCGTATAAATATGCACACTCAAGCATTTTAAAGGGAAATTTTAGCTTTTCTTTAGGTCTGAGCTTATGAATATTTCTGAGTAAAAGAGAGGGAGAGAGAGAGAGACCTAGAACTATGTTCTGTTCTCATTTGAAATTCTTTATGACTTTCCACCAAAAGTTTGCCCCAGTGTTTGAAATACTTAAGTGTGTCAGCATGATAGTAACATACACACACACAAATAGACCATACTAATAATACTTTTCATTTCTAGAGCTCCAAGATTCTGTCAGCAAAGCTAGATTCCAACCTTAAATAGATGGGAAAATTTAGAACAAACAAACAAATCTCCTAACATATTCTCAATAGACTGCAGACTTTCTTAGAAAGAATAACATTTTCATTTTTTCTCTTGTGCGCATCAGATCTTAAACCTTCAGCCTTCAGTGACATCTTTCATGAGTTCACCACTTTCTAGTTTACAAAATACTTACTTTTTAGTTCACGGTAATTCTATCATTTAGGCATGGGGTATCATTCTCATTTAATAGAACAAAATCTGAGGCCTACAGAGGTTGATTTGCTAACATGATGCAGACTGAAATCAGGTCATTTCTTTCCTTATTTAGTTACTTATTTACTTGTTTATTTATTTTTTTAGAGAGAGCACAAGCAGAAAGGGCAGAGGGAGAGAGAGAGAGAGAATCTCAAACAGACTCTGGACGGAGCATAGGGCTGACCTGTGCCCAATTTTAAGACCCCAGATCACAATCAGAGTCAAAACCAGGAGTTGGACACCCAACTGACTTTGCCACCCAGGCACCCCTTAAATCAGGTCTTATAATTTTATATTTAGTTTAGTACCCCTTCATTATCCATCACTGAATCCTAAACTAGTGTTATAGATTGCTTTTCTTTAGGCAATAATGGGTGATAATTTCTCTGAAGAACTGGGTATATTCTATCACTTGTGTCTTTAAAATTTGGCATGTTTCCCTTTGAGATCTGTGCTATGGTAAATTCAGTTTCTAAAATGTCCCATTATGTGTTCATCATGTCTTCGCCTACCACGGCCTGAAGAGGGCAAACAAAAATCAAACATTTATGCCCTATTATTCCAGGCCATATTCTAGTTGCACAATAATATTGGTTTATGTTTAATTTAACTCTCTGGTGGAAGTAGTGTTAATTGACTTTTTTGTATATTATTGTCCCAAATGCAACGATGTTCTACATTCTATCATAATATAGGTACAGCGTAACCCAGAATCAGCATCAAATAACTACATGTCAACCTTGTGCAGAATATTTTATACACAGATACACAAAGAAAGGCTGATGCCCTATGGATTTTGTAGTCAGGGACTGAGAACTCAAATGCAGAATAGCTAAATTCAAAATTTTCTTGGTTAAAAGAAAGGCAAACATCAAAGAGTTTGTTGCTCTTTTTTGTCATTTTAGGTTGTAAGCATTTTTCCTCTGTGGCAAGTTACACTATCTCAAAGCAGCATGGGTGGTATCATGTCCAGGTGTAAGGCAAAGCTGAACAGCTGAGCTTCTAAAGCCTGTGTGGCTAAATCCCTCAACCTTGGAATATAGCAGTCAGCCCAGGAATCCGAGGATGAAACCATCTGTAGCTATCAGGTGCTTTGACTAAACCACACCAAGCACATGGCAGTGATCCCAAAGAACACAAGAATAAGAATACCGAACATTAGCATAGTGCTTTATTTCACTTAATACAGTGACAGGCCTTGACCTGAAAGCTGTGGAAGAATACTGCTGTGTCTGATGTTTATTCAGTCTGCAACTGTGACAGACAGCTATGGATTAGGCATACAGTAATGCCAGGAGTACCAATATTAGATCCAGGAAGTCAACCATAAATGGAAATTCAACATGGACCCCGGTATGCATGGAATTCTTAGAGTTGGAGAAATAACAAGGAAACATCATCCTTTCCCCTTGATACCCCCATGAGGAATTTGGGAACCCTGAGTTTTACCTTCTCCCAATCACTTGGCCTTATTTAAGTGTACAGGAAGAGTTTTAAAAGCCATGTTCTAGTTACTAAATTTTAATTTTTGGTAGATGTCTTGCTACTTGAGCAACAGAAGTTGAAGCATAGCTGATAGAATTTAATGTAATTATGTAAAACTTAAAACTAAACAAAGCTGCTACACATCACTATTAAGGGCGTGCCTAAAAAAAAATAAAGGCATGCCTAAGAGCTTTTGTACATATAATAATTAGCTATATATAGGTCATTTTAACAATGGTCATAATTATAATTATTTTCATCTAATTAATTCAAATGGATTTTTCTCTTTTAATTCTCCAGTATCTATAAAGTGTCTGCTTAATATCCATGATACACTCTCCTGATTGATTTGCTTGTATGATTACTCTCCTTTCACATCACTTGGCCCCATTCAGTAAAAGATGAGGGTTCTTAATCCTAAAATTTCCTACACGTTGCCATGTAGTTAGGCCTGGGGTAATATATGCCTCTCTCACCTATAACAACCTTTCTCAGAATTTTTTTAAAAAGATTTACCCAATCATTTGAGAGAGAGAGAGAGAAAGTGAGAGTGCGAATTGGGGAAGGGGCACAGGGAGACAATCCCCAAGCTGACTCCCGCTGAGGGTGGAGCCCCACAAGGGGCTCCATCTCAGGACCCTGAGATCCTGGCCTGAGCTGAAACCAAGAGTCCTATGCTCAACCGACTGAGCCACCCAGGCACCCCACGACCTTTCTCAGAAATTTTTGAGCTGTATTTTTAGATGCTTCACGATTCCCATCCCAATCTAGAAATCTATGTTTGTGTGTATGTGCATGTGTGTGCACACATGTAAGTATAAATACGGTAGCAGTAATGAATATGAAGGCTGTTGCTAGGAATTGAAGTGTTAAAACCTTAGAAACTCTGAGGCTATGGATTGCAGATTCTTTAAACAGCCAACAATGCTTGACACATGAAGGAATAAGAATCTGTGTCACAGGTGGGAAGAGGTGAAGAGAGAGCTCAGATACATTATCTCCTGAAGTTTCTAGAGAAAGGCCTTTAGTCAACAGACTTTGAAATAAAATTATACAAATTTTAAGTTTATCATTATCAAATGAAGGAAGGGAGAAGGGAAAGAGAGTGTCAGTTGAGGAAAGAGGGAATGCACCTTCCACAAGCCCTATCTGAAATAATAAAATCTGACATGTATAAGGCTCTTACAATGGGCTGGGCAATGTCATAAGACTGCATGGAATATTCCATTTAATTCTGATGAAGAGTCTGTGATATGGGTATCATTATCTCTGAAGCTTAGAGGAGATAAAAACCAGGCTCAAGATTAGACAGCTAGTACATGACAGGTCTGCCTGATTTTTGAGTCTAAGATTTTCTCCTGTTTCATGGGGCTTTGGGGAGGATTAAATGAGAGTTCCCAATGAATTTAGAATAAACCCCAAAGTCTTCACCTTGGCCTGCCCACTTCATCAATGTCATCTTCCTTTTATTAGAGTATGCTGTAATCACATTGATCTTACTTTCTAAAACTGGGAGATAAAATGCTTTAGCCTCGAGGCCTTGGCTCTTGGTCTCTCTGGCTAGAATGCTCTCTTCCTGGCTAGTCCAGCATCTGGCTCCTTTTCTTAAGTCTCAGCTCAAATGTCATCAACTCTCAGAAGCCTTCTCTGACCAGCCTACCTAAAGCTCTTATAACACTCCACATGAGTAATGATTTATTCACTTGATTACTTATTTATTATTTGTCTCTTTTTCAAGTCTTGGCACATGAAGGTAGGTACATCTATACCTCCAGAACCTGCCATAATATTGACATAAAGGCGCTCAATATGTAGTTGAATGAATAAAACAAAAAAACCTGATTCAAAGTCTGGCATACCTCTCAGTCATTACATATTAATCTCCTCCATTATTAATCACCACAAGAAAGTAAATAGAGGTCAGCCAAATAACGAATCATCAAATATTTCCCCTGTCTACAATGTGTGATTTGTTAAAATGAGAGGCCATGTGAACCCTCTCATCTTTCCTGCCCTAGACTTCAGATCTAAAGGAAAATTGAAGCAAAAATAAATACATACATATAAACATACATAAGTAGGGTTGCCAGTCTCTGCAGGCTACTCAGGCTCCACCAGTCACAGGAAACATCCCTTTGGGTACCTCTGCTCAATCATAGCTTACAAGTTGTAATTCCTTCTAGAGATGCAAAGATAACATGAGCAAGTGAAGTTGGCCCAGGAAGAGAATTAAGCACAGGACCATATATGTTTCCAATATAAGGGATGGCTCCACCCCAGCTACAGCTGATTGCTGGCTGATGATGCCATGGTTGAATGGGGTCTGGTGTTGACAAATATTGTTTTTTTTGTTTATTTTTAAGGGAGGCCAAAAATTAGATTTTATGCAAGATCTTTCTCTTTTTGACCTGTTTATCTGAGAGAGAAAAAAAAGGGGGGGAAAGTGCATGTGCAGGGGGAGAGGCAGAGGGAGAGGGATAAGCAGACTCCCCACGAGCAGGGAGCCAAAAGGAGGGGGAGGGGCTCAGTCCCAGGACCCTGAGATCATGAGCTGAGCTGAACACAGACGCTTAACCAACTGTAACCAACTGAGCCACCCAGGCACCCCTGAAAAATCTTTCTAACTCTAGGTAGTAAAAATTAAATTAAAAATTTTAAAATATGTATGAAAAGAATCTGTGGAGCTACTCTCTCACCAACCACCAGTTTTGTTAATCATCATTATCTGACATCATTTTCTCCTTCTTTTCTACTCTCAAGGAGAAGACCTTGAACTCTAGAGGGGAAACTAAATTCAAATATACTTGTGGCAAGAACTTGATTTCCTCCAGTTAAAATACAGAGTCTTTAATAAGTTTCTCAAGTTCCATGAGCTCCAATTTCTTATAAAAATTAGATATTGTTGATTAAATAGATTATTTCTTCTAGGGAATAAAATCTCAAGGCTAATTAGTTTATTATATAGAAAAAAGCAATTTTAGTATTCAAACTGTCTTTCTCAAGAATGAAAACAACATTTATACATTATTCCAAGCCAATATTGGCAGTTCTTGGATAAAAACAAGAATAAAAAACTATAAAAGTTCAACTAAAAATATATAATCAAGCATGTTCTTGCTATTTATTATAGATGTCTATGCAAGATTGAGTCCCCACAAAAAAAAAAAGAGAGAAGAAAACTAACAGTCTTAAGAAGAAACTTAGAGTCACTTGTGTGTTACTTTTTCACTTTTTCAAGGACTGTACTAGCATCTCAAGAAGATATGGAAAGAATTGAAGAAGGGAAAGGTCATAATTTTCAAAGGTAATCACCAGCACATTATGATGATTTATTGATCAATTTTACTAAAAATAGCAGACTGCTCCATTTTTTTTTTTTCATTTGAAAGAAGTAATTTCCCTCTTCACTACAAATAATCTTTAAGCTGAATGTATGAAAGTTTTGGGAATCCCAATTCCAACATCACAACTTCTTTTTTATAAAGATTTTATTTATTTATTTGAGAGAGAGTGAGTGAGAGGGAAGGGCAGAGGAAGGGGATGAAGCAGACTCCCCACTGAGCAGGGAGTCTGATATGGGGCTCAACAAGGACCCTGGGATCAGGACCTCAGCCAAAGGCAGACACTTAACTGACTGAGCCACCCAGATGCCCTGACCATCACAACTTCTGATGACTACTTAGAGTGTATCCTCTATGCTGTTTCCATTTCATTATTAATAACAGCTACCCAATATAGTAGGTGCAAAATATGGGTAAGAGCTGCACAAAGGGTTTTGTCTACCTTACCTCTAATTTCTACAACAACCATGCAAGAAAAGGTAGGTCTTATTTTCGTTTAATAGACAGAGAAACTTTCAAGGAATTGAATGACAAATATTAAAGATGTTTGTATTTGAACCAAGCCAGAGCTCAATGGCTCCGAATGTCTTATTTCCCTCCAGTATGTGTGTATGTGTATTTAAATGTTGTGATTTGAAAATTGATAATAGATTCGTGTTTATGTACAGCTTGTTAATTATTCCTGGTATTTCAGATATATATCACAAAGCTTATTACCTACCTGATTAATCCTCCGGCCTGATGTTATAGAAAAGGGTGAGGCTAATAAAAGACAACTTGTAAAGAATTACTTGCTAACTTACATTCTGACCTACAGAGAAAATTATTCTGCAATGATTTCCCCTCAAAACAAAGGTTACAATTTCATTCTTCTAAGTACTGGGAAAGCTAAAGCTCATATTCCCAACATGATAAAAATCTAACACATAAAAGCAAATAAATGATATCCTTAAGCCAGTCTTTGGAAAGATTTGAAAGTCAGTTCCCCTTTTGTTCCCCTCATCTTAACATCACAACCTATTTAAACTTAAAAAACTCAATTCAGATTTCAATTATCCAGTCAAGAGATAAGTATTTTAAAAAGATTGCATACAAATTTACCTTGTTGTCTGGATTGTCAAAATCTGTTTTCTCATGAATGGTGACCACAGAATAAACCTAATTACATATAACCTTTACTTAAAAAAGATTAAATAGCAGAATGATTAATGATCTCAAAAATGGTGATGAGATAGATATAAAATGCACATATTATCAAAAGCAGAATAGTTTGCAAAATAGAATTTTTGCTTTTGCATTACTCTCAAAATAGAAATTTTATCAATATAACCCAGTGATCAGTTTGACAACAAAATAAAATTCACACACCAGATTTCTGTTATGGAAAGACTATATTAAATACATAGAAATAAAAAGAAAATGAAGTTTTTAAGGAATAGTCAGTAGTTTAATATCTGATGTCCAATGCATGCCTTTAAATAACAATATTTTTCTCAAAATAAATCTATGGTTAATCAAGTTTTGCCATTTCTACTTAATCCTCAGTTTATTTGAAGTTGCTCATCGTAAATTTTTTGTAGAAATACTTGTAAGAATTGCTAAATTCCCTTTTAATTTATCAAATTAGTTTGGTTTAATGTCAATGACATAAACACAGTCTAGGAATGTATTGTGATTTATTTCTAATGTGGCTTGTAGGAAAGGCCATTTGAATTTTCCATTTGCCAAGGATATGAAAATGATCTCCAAAAGCTCCCAACAATGTTCATCAAATGATGTAATTGACACTATTATTTAATCACACTAACTAGTAGGTTCTTTTATTTCAGAAAGGTTGAGATTCATTAAATAAGTACACTTTAGGAACTATACAGACCATACACTAAGAAAAATGTAACAGAGGCCAAAAGCTTTGTAGAACATAGTTGGAAATACTTCTTGGAAAGTTTTTAATCTCACCTCAGACCCTTCTCTGCATAGAGGTCCTAATTTCTTTTTCCCATGAAGCATCTTTTGCAGCTGACCCAGTGGGATATTGGGGCTTTACCTTGCCCTTTGTCCCTGGAACCAAGTCACCTATGAATAGTTACTGGAATCAGCTGACTAAGGTCATTTGCAGATATTGTTGCTGAGTTAAGAAAATAATAATTATGTGTGTGTGTGTGTGTGTGTGTGTGTGTGTGTGTGTGTGTACTCTGATTTGGAGAAGTAATATTTTCTTCTAAAAATAATGCATATCATACATTCTTAGAGGTTAATATGCTCTCTAAACCTATACGTTTAAGTCCAGCGCTCCTATCTTTCTTTATATTCTGCCCTTTTGATCATTTGAGACCAATTACTCTGGTCTCCCCTCACTTGTTTGATTGCTCCCAGCTCTCTTGCGCCCTCTGATCTTTCTCCCTGATCTCCGTATGCCACATACTTGTTTTCATACGTCATTGCTCAACCTATTCTCTCCATGTCAACTGTTATTTTCATGTTTCTAGCTCATCCCTATTCTCTAAAACTAGCTTAAATGCATCCTCCTCCAAAAGTGTTTCCATGCTTAGATGGAAGTAATGCTGTCCTCTCGGGAGGTTCCAAGGCTTAGCATGCATATGTGAATGTTGTTTGGAGCGTCTTATGCTGCAGTTACCAGCCTCCATATCCAGGTACTTGGTGAAATGATTCTGAGGCATGCAGTCCCCTAACATATTTTGAAAACAAATCACTGGCTTAAAAGGGCTCTGAGCCCCAATGGTATTTTGACTTCATATCACTGCACTTTCAAGGAAGAACTATTTTTTTGTAATTCAATATCCTCTCCCCATTAGCTCGTGATCCCCAAGTCTTTAAGTTACTCCAAATAAAAAGAAAAGAGGTAGCAAATCCTTAAGACACTTGGGTTCTTCTTTGTTCATTTGTTTTGTTTCTTAAATTCCACATATGAGTAAAGTCATATGGTGTTTGTCTTTCTCTGATTGACTTATTTCACTTAGCATTATACCGTCTTGGTCCATCCACATTGTTTCAAATGGCAAGATTTCATTCTTTTTTAGGGCTGAGTAATATCCCATTGTATATATAGACCACATCTTCTTTATCCATTCATCTATGGATGGATACTTGAGCTGCTTCTGTTCTTGGCTATTGTAAATAATGCTACAATAAACATAGGGGTGCATATGTCTTTTCCAGTTAGTGCTTGTTTTCTTTGGGTAAATATCCAGTAATAGAAATACTGGATCATATGGTAGTTCTATTTTTAATTTTTTGAGGAACCTCCACAGTTTTCCATAGTTGCTGCATCAATTTGCATTCCCACCAACAATGCACAAGTGTTCCTTTTCTCTACATCCTTGCCAACACTTGTTGTTTCTTGTGTTTTTAATTTTAGCCATTTTGACAGGTGTAAAGTGATATCTCATTGTTGTTTTAATTTGTAATTCCCTGACAATTAGCGATATTGAGTACCTTTTCATGTGTTTGTTGGCCATCTATATGTCTTCTTTGGAAAAATATCAAAGCCAAAAGTATCATGGCATTCTTATACTGATATTCTAATGCCAGCAACTAGCTACCTGTTTTTTTGTTTTGTTTTGTTTTGTTTTTTTTTTTGGTCATGAAAGAAAAATAAGCCACTCCATTGTTTAAGTCACTTTTGGGGAATGCCAGTTACTAGCACTCAGATGAAATTTCTAAGTGAAACTTCTGACTTTCTTCCATTCCTTACACCTACTCTTCATGGAAGACAGTATATATCTATTTGTAAGACTGAGAAAATGGCAAATACACACCTTTCCTAATTTTTCTTCTCTCTTTGGTGGGAGTAGATAGATGTTCAGCTGTGACTGCAGTTGGGTGGGTGAATTTAAGTCTGAGAGAAACCTATTAAGAAGGCCATTAGGAGTCAAGTTGATTCATAGGATTCATTGCATTCTCCAGTCCAGCTACGAATAATAAAGCTGGCATTTTGACCTATCATCAAACCTACATTTTACGTACATTGTGGGATTGTTGTGAACTTTGATGTAGCACTGAATATAAAATGTCTTTTCTAGCACCCGATGCATAGGTATTAGCTACCACAATCATGATCATCCTTATTATCATCATCATTATGATCTTTTTTACTGGTTAGTCACAGCTGTCTGGCTTTAGGCTCTCACTTTAATTCCTGCAGTTCTCTCTCTACTTGTGATCTTTGGCTTTGCTTTACACTGAACCACTTATGCACTGTTTTTCTTGACTACTTGATTCTAATTCTTTCTGCTTCTAGCCTGTTGGTACATTGCTCCTTTTGATATATTTCTTGGCTTCAAATAATGTCATATTCATATATGTTAAAGTGCCTAGGTGCCAAATAGGCATTTGACCAATGTAAATTGAAGGTGAACCTTATAAATCCTTGTCCTGGTCAGTTCGTGGCCCCTTGGGCTATCTCTATAGCCATTGGCCACCAATTGTCCATGGAAGAGGAGATATTCACAGGTTGGCTCTCTGCATATCACCAAGACTTCAGTGTAGATCTTGCTCTCCTCTCCCTTCCCCTAACCTGAGACTTTCAGTTCCTGACATCTATATATATATATACACATTTCTCTTTTATATATAATATCTCATGTCTTCTAAAATATCTGTAAAATACTTTTGAACTTATGATTTAACAGATACTTCTAACAGCATAGAAGTGGGAAAATATTGTTAATATGGACAAAAGAGGAACAAACAGAAAGAAGGAACAATAATATAAAATGAAGCCTCTCATATATACTGGCATGTTTAGATAAAGTGACTAAAAAAAAAAAACTCTTGTGCAAAGAAGTGAGCTAATATAACCATTTTCCAAACTTTTGGACTCTTATGATCATATTTACATTACTGTTATGGCATCAAGAATGTAATTAAATACCTCAATCTCTAAATGCAATGGTTTTGCCTTCCAGATAAAGACCATCACAAACCCTGGCTAGACTCTCCTCTTTCCAGCTGTAGGGGTCCTGTTCACATACACAAAAATTCAAATAGTGCACCTTGGCCTTGTGGTGGCCAAACTCCAAACTCTGAATCAATGATTTTTAGTTATTTTGGACCATATTTGTTGAAGATATAAAAGAAATAAAATTCAGATTTTGAAAAAAATTAGTAATCACATTTTGGAAAAGCTTTCTGCAAAAGATAATTTGGGAAAAATCATGCTTTTGGGGGGGTCAGGATTTTATCCATTCTATTAAGTAACTAGAGAAATAAAATAATAATTAGAGAAAGATGTATATCTTAGTAGATTGCTGATGTTTAAATGTTGGTGGTGGAAGAGAACTGGATTTGCTCATCAACCCAAAAAGCAATTTCTTATAGTGTAAAGTAAAATACTGGTAAAATCAGAAAGTGAAAACTGAAATAAAATTAAGCCTGTGTTGGAGTCATTCAATTTATTATCAGTAATTCTATTTATTGTTTAGTCTTAATGTTTTCTTGTGCTATAAATATATAGTTACTTGCATATACTGTTCTTTACAACTTGTAGTGAATTCTCTTTTATAAGAGCTACTTAAATACTATGATTTAAATTTCAAAATACTATTTTCTCCATGATTAAAAATACAATACATTTTTTACATTCTCAAAGTATTTTTACCTTATTAAAGTACTTTACATGCACAATAAACTTTTAAAAATGTATATTTTAACATTTGCCCACTGCTACCAAAAAGCCCCAAATAATACCCTTTGATTATGCTGAACCAATGGAAATGTGCACAGCTATAAGTGTTCCCTAGTTCCCAAGCTGTGATATATGACCTTGCACTCTTGTACAAAATTGAATAATTCAGAAGTAGACACCTACGTGATCCTTAGATTATCCCTTTCAAGGATTTACATTTGAAATAGAGAGAAGCAAACTAAATGTCCATGATGAAGTGGATACTGTTGACTGAATTGCATAAAAAAGAAGGCTCATACATCCCTAGTTATTCACTTGTTTTTTTTATTCTGCATATCTCTGAATATAAAGATAATATCCTTTATCTTTATTATACTAGACTGTGAAAAAAAAATCTGATTTTTGCTAAAGAGAGATAGAACATCTTTCTAGTCTGGTTTCTAAACAAATATCCTGGAAAAGATAGTCCAGGATCAAAGTTCAGTTGGAGGAAGTGAGGTAGCTGGAATTTGTTAGACACTATACCAGAGAAGAGGGACCTGTGCAGAAAAAGAATTTCAAAAATTGCCACATGGGCCTCCTTGAGTCTTTTGCTGAGTCCTAATCTTTAAATGAAGAGAAGAGGGGGTGCCTGGGTGGCTCAGATGGTTAAGCGTCTGCCTTCGGCTCAGGTCATGATCCCAGGGTCCTGGGATCGAGCCCCGCATTGGGCTCCCTGCTTGGCTGGGAGCCTGCTTCTCCCTCTCCCTCTACTGTCCCCCCTGCTTGTGCTCTCTTGCTCTATCAAATAAATAAATAAAATCTTTAAAAAAATAAATAAATGAAGAGAAGAAACACCACAAGACCTTGCAAAGAACAATTCTCAGGGAAAGAACAAATCCCGAAAAAAGAACATCTAAGAGGAATTTATGCAAGATCATGGAAGGAGTACCTCAGTTCTGAATCCTCCAGAAAGGACCTTGGAAAGGACCCTCTGATCTTTGAATATTACTAATGGTATATTGCCCCCTCCATTTTAGTGTCAGCCTGAGGAAAATAGATTTTTGCCAAAACATAAAGACCTGTGTTAAAGAGAAATTATACTGGACACTTGTCAAAAATGGCAAGACAGATTTTATTTGAGCTACTGCAGTAAAGGACAGAGACTTCAGTATAGAACTGAACACAACTTCACTGAAACAAAAGGCTAGAGAGTTTTTAAGTGCTGGGCTGAGATAGTGGAAAAGCAGTGTGATTGAGCCATCTGTGTTTGCTAATTAGTGCTGGTTAAAGAGGTCCCTAACTTCCCTCAGAGGGAGAGAGGGGTGCCAGCTTTTTCGATGACTACATTTCAAAGGGATGGTTCCTAGGTCTTTGAAAAAGGCATTCCTATGTTGTAAAACTGGCTGGAGCCTAGGAGAAAATTTACATCTCAAAGGACAGAGAAACAATTTACAATGGCAAGTTAATGTTCTAAGAAAAGGGAAGTCAGGGACAGGAAGAAACCTGTCTTAAGTTTAGTCAAGCTGATGGGAAAGTTAAGGTGGTCTAAGTTGTTTGTATTGAATGGCTCATTGCACTAGACGCACCACTCTCAAGGGTAGTGTGAGAAAACAAGAAGCTGCTTTGCAAAACTCAAGTCTCTCACAGTCCTACTACCAATCTGGCATGAACTCTCAAAAGTCTGTCTCCTTTTTTTTTTTTTTTTTTAAGATTATTTATTTATTTATTTATTTATTTATTTGAGAGAGAGAATGAGAGAGAGAGAGCATGAGAGGGGGGAGGGTCAGAGGGAGAGGCAGACTCCCTGCTGAGCGGGGAGCCCAATGTGGGACTCGATTCTGGGACTCTAGGATCATGACCTGAGCCAAAGGCAGTCGCTTAACGAACTGAGCCACCCAGGCGCCCTCAAAAGTCTGTCTCCTATCTGATCACTTCCATCCCCTAAAATCCAAACACTCACATTGTTCTTCCAGGACAACCCATCGTAATCCCCTTAACTGAGCCCAGACTTGAAAAAGAAATTAATTGGCTTATAGGTATCTGGTCACTCCTGCTTTCATTCTGCAGCACAGAAGCCTCTGAGGTAAGATACCACACAACTAATTTCCTTTTAATGTTTTGAAATGTTTTTTTTTTTTTTTTCCTGGAGAGACTTCTTGTTTTTACTGATACTTATTTTTTTAACTGATAGAGGAGGTAAAAAAAAATAATTCCAACAGCAATAAGCCAAAATATAAACTAATGTCTCAATAAGTTAAATTGCCACATTCAGTATCTATTCTTTACATTCAAATCACTTGTATTTAATCATCATGTGTTGTGTAAGATCTTTTCAATTTGCTACCTGTATGTCTGTTGTACAGACAAAATGATATGGGAAGACAAAATGATATGGGAAGCCATCATTTAATCTGACGCATGCTGTTGGTCATCAGTTTGCTTCAGTTAGTATATCATGATTCTTTTTTTTTTTTTTTCAGTCATTGCTCTCCAGTGTTGAGGATCCAATAGACTTCTCTTTGTACTGTCAGCTACAAGGGTATACCATGATTCTTAAACCAGATTCGTAGATTTAAAAGGAACTAATGTAGAATTGAGCAAAACCACTACTTGACCCAATCATACTGGAGGCATGGGAATAATTATATTTCCAAAAATATTCTCTAAGAAATACAGAGCTATTATAATTCTTTTTTTTTAAATTTTATTTATTTATTTGACAGAGAGACAGAGAGGAAACATGAGCAGGGGGAGTGGGAGAGGGAGAAGCAGGCTTCCAGCCGAGCAGGGAGCCTGATGTGGGGCTCGATCCTAGGACCCTGGGATCATGACCTGAGCCGAAGGCAGACGCTTAACGACTGAGCCACCCAGGCGCCCCTGGAGCTATTATAATTCTACAAACCAAATATTGGAGGCACTTTCTGGCCCTAGTCACAGGGAGAGGAAACCCAAACATGGCAGTCTTACTCAGCTATTGAGAGAGGTCAAATCTGGCGGAAGAGTTGTACCTGGATTTGTAGGACATTGTATAAGAAAGGAGGAAACTATATAGAGAAAGAGTTCCATAAATCTCCAGAGAAGTTCCTTTGAGTCTTTGGGGACCAAACAAACAAACCAAAAACAAACAAACAAACAAACAAAAAAAAAAAAACAGGAATAGGCATACAGGAATAGTCAAGAGCAGAAATACACTTAAAATAATCAGGAATGACTGTAAGTCCCTCTGCTACTATCTTGTGTGTGGTTTTTTGTTGTTGTTTGTTTTTCTTAGTATTAACAGTTTTGCTTTATTTATTTTAATGGATCGAAGAAAAAGAAACATTAAAAATGTACTGGGTACCTTCTATTTGCAAAACTTGAAAGACAGAAATGATTTTGTCATTTCAAAGAATACAAATAAATAAAGATGAGTTGATGCTATGCAGAAAAAAATGGGGTTTTTATAAATTGTCTTTAATGAAGACAATGAAGGATTGTTCTGAGGAAGATTCTCACCTGCTCAGTATCTATCCTGCAAGCAAATCCAATTCATTAAGGCAGTTCAGATTAAGTCATAAGGAATAACTTCTGGATTCTGAGATGTTTAGCCACAAGAACTAAAGAACTTGGAAGGAGGTCTAAATGGACTGATACTAGAAATCGTTAAGCCTAGGACTGAGGACCATCTGTTTGAGATACTTATATGCTCGTTTTTTTTTTTTTAAATGAGAAAACTGAATAGTTGAAGTGCTGAGAGCAGAAGGGCAAGGCAATGTCTATTACTGAAGATTTTCAGATTGCTGAATTAAAGTGCTTGTTTTAGTGGAGCAGAGGGATATAACAGCCAAAATCATACTCAATTCTGCATGAAATGAGACACCCTTTAAAAAATGGCCGAAAATGCCAATTACTCAATTTTAAATGCCTGCATTGTTTAAAGTAATTGATTCAAACTTTGGAAAATTAACTCAGAATTTCGTGAAATGAACAACCTCAATCCAAATAATCTAAATATGGAGTGGCCTTTATAATTTAAAAAGTAATACTGGGATGTGAATGTCTACATTGCAATTCACAGTGCTTTACCAGGCAATATATAATGATTTAAAAGATCCTTTTGACATTTAGAAGAGAATGTTTCAAATAGCAAAAATGAGTAAAATGAAAGACAGTGATGCTTGATCTACCTGCTATACTTCACTATATTCTTATCATGTGCCCATCATTCCTTATGCACATTCTTCATCTAGATAACCAACAGAAGTTTCTCTTAAGGCAAATGTGCTAGCTTGACATTCGGCACAGGTGGTACTTATAAACGCCTTACAAATTGGCCTCCATCTATGGGATTGGTATAAAGGGCAAATTCATATCTAAAGAGTGTACTAAGTAATGTATTAAGTGTTCTTTTCAGAGTTGGATTCACTGAAAATATAGAGCTATAAAGCATGAGTCATACAAGTTACAAAGTTAATGTAAGTAACTCAAATGCTGCTTCTGTTATAGGAACACAGTACACTGAAGGATAGACACTATAAATTATCACTATAAATAAAGATTACCTATGTCATTAATTGATATGTATCTTATCTTAATACAGATTTATAAATTCATATTTATATATGTACTCTAAATTTGTATGTGGGGGGATGCTAGCCCCTTGTTACAAATGTTTTCAAATTTATTCGTAGTCTCTATTATCTTTTCTTTTTACTAAAAAATGAAAAAAGTGTTCCTTTAAATGTTTCATTCAACGAATAAGTTTATAAAATGGACTTATTTTCAATATATGTTTTTACTTTGATTCATAGGAGAAAACAATGTCAGCATAGAGCTCTTTAGATTTTAATTCCATCACAATTACTTATATGTGCAAATACATAGAAAAGTTTAGTCACACAGTTAGGCAGCTAATTGTGTTGAAAATACAATTGCATGCTCACAATGATAATCGTGCCCCTAGGGTGTACACTTCTGTTTCAGAGCTATTTTTAGGCTCTCAGAACTTCAGCCACCTCTTGACTCTTGGAAAACAATGTCAAAATCCAGCTAACTAAATGTGACCTAGCATTTATTTCAAAGCCACAAAATTAAATTTGATTGCAAAATAATGGTAAGAAAGTAAAAGTTTAAAAGCTGGCAACTGTGAACATGAAATTTAGGAATGCTCCTGCCATCATTTTCTATGTATACAGTGAATAATTATATTACATATGGAGCTGATGTTCTTCACAGTAGGAAAATAGTCATTTATTGCAAACCCTTAACTTGATAGGAACATTTACTTTCTATTTTCATTATTTATAAAAAAAAAAAATACTTAGCACAAAAAGATCCTGAGATTGCAGTTGTTTAACTAGTACCTGTACTAAAGTAGATACATTAAAGTGTTAAGAATCTACAGAATTTAAGAATGTTCTTTCTCCAGGGAGGAAAAAAAAATCCTGCAATGTCTCTATACATGTGGTGTATTATTTCTTCACTATTCCAGTTCAAATTTTGCATTCTAGAATCAATTCTCTTATTCATTTTCCCTTAAAAATATCCTCTCTAATCTTATGCAAGACTTTAAAAATTCTCAAGTGGACTCTTAAACTCTACATTATTTTTTTTATTTCCTTTGTGCATATTGATGTTTAGAAAGAGAAGTTAAAGAGAATTAAGGTTAGCTTTTAAACCCAAATTAGCTGAAAACTTTATCAAGAATAATTTTCTGTATTTTACATTTTTATGCATTGATTGATAAATGCAATGTATTTCTTTCATTTTATTTTATCTTGCACTATAAGATTTTCTGTCTGGAAGCACTTCGGAGCATATCAGTGTTTCATAATTTTGATCTGTTATCCTTTTTTGTTTGTTACCATCAATCATTTTATGAAAGAGTTGCCACAGTTATTTGCTCAGGAAAGAAGATTTGAAAATATGGAAAATAAGATTATTTCCAGTAAAAGAATTTAAATGATAGGAATTTAAGACCTCCTTTTCAGCCAGCCATTTCCCAATATTGGTACTGGGCACCATGTCAATAGCATTTCAAATGTAATCTCTGTCAGAACATAGGTATCTGGGGGATGAGGATCAATAATGATATCAATTATTTATTTATGGGCCTACTAGGGATCAGGCAGTGTGCTGAGTGCTTTCCATGCATTATATTTACTCCTTATAAGAAAGTTGCAAGGTAAGCATTATTATTACCATCGCATAAATAACAAGCCAAGGCTTAGATTTTTCCAAGTTATAAAACTAATAAGTGGTAGAAGTAATATTCCAACCTAAGGATCCAGTCTTTAATTATCCCTAGATAAAGTGATATCAAGTGTCAGCTGAAACAGACCTGAGCATGGGGAAGGGTACCTAGATGCATTGTCATGGTACTTTCCTGACATTTTCAAGCATTCTGAATCCATGTGAATCCAAACTCTTTATTCACTAAAAAAAAAAAAAAAAAAATTAATCTCATGTTTCCTTTATAATCATTGCAGTTCAGATTTATTCTTCATAGAGAAGTTCTTCTTAATTATCACAGGATTCCTTTCCTGGAAGGTCATGGTCCATTTTGTTAAGTAGGTAATAGAATATAATATGGGCTGGGGCACTTGGGTGGCTCAGTCAGTTGAGCATCTAACATTTGATTTTGGCTCACGTCATGATCTCCAGGTGGTGGAGCCCCACGTCAGGCTCCCTGCTCAGCAGGGAATATGCTTCTCTTTCTCTCTGCCCCTCCCTCCACTCGCACACACGCTCTCTCTCTCTCTCTTTCAAATAAATAAACAAATGTATATTTTTAAAAATATATAATATGGAATAGGGCTCTGTGTAAGCCACTAGTCTTTACCTTTCCCTGTGGAGAACCTAAAGATTGCTCATATTTCAGGAAATAAAATAATAAAAAACCTAGAAAAAGCACTATCGTATGTCAGGATGTAAATGAAAGAATGAATGAATGAATGAATATGCCACACACCCAACTGGGTGAGAACAATTTAATTTTTTTTTTTTTCTGAAAGGAAGAGAATTATATCAAACACTACTTGGAAAAGTAACCTGGAAAAGAAACTTGGAAAGTTTCTAGTGTTTTCAAATTCAAAACTTAATTTTTATAGAAATTTATTCACTTTATAAAACATCCTGTGAGTCATTAAACACAAATAATTTGACTGTACACTAAATTACTAAATTACTTGGATTCATAATATACAAACTATTCCTCATGCCAGTTTTCATCAGAAACTCTCATACAATAATTTTGGAATTTAGCCGTTATCATCAAATAGATATTGCATGGCTGGTTAAATGGGGCATGATTCCAAGCACACACACACACACACACACACACACACACATATATATATATATGTGTGTATATATATACACACATATATATATAGAACAACCACTTAATTGGTTGCCTGCAACAAATGGAAGATATGTGAATATATACTTTCTTTATTCTTATCCAATTTCTATCCAAAATTTAGTCACCCTTTAATTGTCTAGCTATTCAATAATAACTTTGGAAGTCTTATTTATATAAAAAGAACTGCAGGAAGTTAAAACTCTATGAAACAGTCTCTATCTTCCAGGAATTGTCATATAGCTTAAGACAATCCTCATTAACACCCCCACAGTTATGTGCCAGTTGCCCAAAATAGTTTTCCTTCACACAATTTTTTTTTTTGGAATAGTATCTACTCATACAATTCCCTTCTTTTGAAAATTTCACATTTCCTTTCCAATAATAGACTTTCTTCAAAAGTAAGTCCCAAATCATTCACATAGCACAAAGTACTGAATATAAACAGGATCTAGTTAACTGAGTTGGAAAACTCCATTATATCCCTGCCAGCAATGGTTCTCAAAGTATGGTCCAAGGCTTCAGGGACAGGTGTGGTCCCTGAGAACCCATTAAGGCATCTGCAAAGCCAAAACTATTTTCATAATAATACTTTTATTTGCCTTTTTTGCTCTTATTCTTTCATGCATTTCCTTGGATTTTTTCAAGAGGCTACATGAAGTGATAACACAACAGATTCAATGCAGAAGCAGATATCCATCTGTCTTCTATTGAACACATTAAATAGACTCACAAAATGTAAAACAATGCCATTCTTCTCACTAGATTACTTATCCTGAAAATGTAGTTATTTTCCATAAAATGTTATTTATTGGGCTTATAATGAGTTTAATTGAAGTTATTTCAAAAATAAATATTTTTAAAGTTTCTAAGTTTTAATTTCTAATACAATAAATATCAATAAATATAATGCACATAACAAAAGTTCTTTGGAGTTTTCAGTAATTCTTAATACAAGAGTCCTGAGACCAAAAAGTTTGAGAATTGCTGCTTTTAAGCATCTGTCAAAAAGATAAATACTGATACACTTATGAATGAGAACAGTAACTGTCATTTATTGAGTTTGTCCAATCAGCTAGTCATTTTATATACATTACATAATTTAATCTTCCAAAGAACTATAAGTCAGGTATTGCTTTTCTCGTTTTATGGGAAAGAAATCTGCAACTCAGGATGGTCAGGATGTTCACCCAGATGTGATTAGAGGAACCATTGGGCTTTGAAACATGTCTGACTAAATCTGAACTTCAAGTTTTAACTGTTAAACTACTCAACTTCAGGAAAGATTCAAAAACTTGTTATATGAGCACATGAAAATATCAAAGTCATAAATCACTAGGAAAATGCAAATTAAAATCCCAAGGAGATGCCATTTCATATCCACTATAAAGGCCATAATAAATAGGCCAGGGGATAACAAATATTATAAGTGTGTGAAGAAACAACTCTTATATATTGCCGGTGGGAATGTAAAACACTTTGTAAAACAGTCTACTAGTCCCTCAAGCAGTTATACATAGGAGTTACTATACCATCCATTTATTCCATTCCTAGGTGTCTATCCAAGACAAATGAAGCATATGTCCATGCAAAAACTTGTAAACAAATGCTGATAATAGCATTATTCATAATAGCCCCAACACAGAAACAAATGTTCATCAGCTGATGGATGGTTAATAAAATGTGGTATATCCACACAATAAAATACTATTTATCCATAAAAAAGAACGAAGTTCTCATAGATGCTACAACATGGATAAGCCTCAGAAACATTATGCTAAATGAGTCGGTTAAGCATCTGACTCTTGGTTTCAGCTCAGGTCAGGATCTCACAGTCATGAGATCAGGCCCCGCATCTGACTCTGCACTGAGCTGACGGTGGAGTTTGCTTAGGATTCTCTCTCTCCTCTCCCTCTGCCCCTCTGTCCTTGCTCTCTCTTTCTCTCTTTCTCTCTCTGTCTCAATAAATTAATTAAACTAAAAGAATTATGCTAAATGAAAGAGCCAGTCACAAAGGACCACATGCAATATGATTTCAATCACCTGAAATGTTCTGAAAGGCAAATTTAAAGAGAATGAAAAAAGAAAAAAAAATAGATAAGTGATTTCCTGGGGCTGGGGGTAGGAGTAAGGAGCAACAGTAAGTAGGTATGAAGAATTTTACTGTAGTCATGAAAATACCTTAAGATTGGTTCAGGGTGATAGTTGCACTATTCAGTAAATACACTAAATACAATTGGATTGTATACTTTGAATGCTGAATCTTATGATATATACAATATGCCTAAATAAAACTGCTTTTAAAAAAGTGTTGTATGGGTTTGGAAAGGTCTCCTACTACCAATTACTGAAAACATTTATAGTAGTTAAAGAACTATCAACCTGTGCATTCAGTGATAATAAAGAAAACAAAGCAAATTTATAGTGATTGAAAGCCTCATAGAGATTAGGGAGAAAACACAAAACATGTGGTCAACACAACACAAAGATGGGAATGAAAACTTAAATAAAAAAGAATGAGAATGATGAGGCAAAAACCAGAGAGCCAAGTTGATACTGTTACTTCAAAATTCTAGGGGTGCCTGGGTGGCTCAGTCAGTTAAGCGGCTGCCTTCGCTCGGGTCATGATTCCAGGGTCCTGGGATCGAGCCCACATTGCACTCCCTGCTTGATGGACAGCCTGCTTCTCCTTCTCCACCACTTGTGCTCTCTCCATCTCAAATAAGTAAAATCTTTAAAGGCAGGGCACCTGGGTGGCGCAGTCGGTTGAGCACTGGACTCTTGGTTTGGCTCAGGTCATGATCCCAGGGTCCTAGGATTGAGCCCTGTGTCAGCCTCCCCACTCAGCAGGGAGTCTGCTTGAGATTCTCTCTCTTTCTCTCCCTCTGCCCCTCCCCACCCCTCACATGCATCTTCTTCTCTCTCTCTCTCTCTCTCAAATAAATAAATATATCTTTAAAAAAATTCTGAAGGTAAATTGGTACTGGGCAGATTAGAACAACCATTGTCCAAAGCAATGTGAAAATAAACATCAAGACTCCAAAGTTTTGGGAGGGATGGGGTAGCTGGGTGATAGACATTGGGGAGGGTATGTGCTATGGTGAGCACTGTGAATTGTGTAAGACTGATGAATCACAGACCTGTACCTCTGAAACAAATACATTGTATGTTAAAAAAAAGAGAGAGAAGATAGTAGGAAGGGAAAAATGAAGGGGGGGGAAATCGGAGGGGGAGATGAACCATGAAAGACTATGGACTCTGAGAAACAAACTGAGGGTTCTAGAGGGGAGGGGGGTGGGTGATGGGTTAGCCTCGTGCTGGGTATTAAGGAGGGCACATACTGCATGGAGCACTGGGTGTTATACGCAAACAATGAATCATGGAACACTACATCAAAAACTAATGATGTAATGTATGGTGATTAACATAACATAATAAAATTAAATTAAAAAAAAAAGACTCCAAAGTTTTCATTTCTTTTAACCCAAGGATTCCTGCTATGGGAATTTATCCTAAAGAAATTATCTTAGATACAGGAAAATAAAAAAAAATGTTTTTCACAAAATAATTAAAATGTAAATCTTTGTCATTATTTGCCATGATGGAAAAATTGAAAATTACCTACATTTTTTAAGAGGAATAATTAAATTACTGTGCTCACATATGAACTATTATGCGATAATTAAATTGATGTTACCAATTTAATTGTGATAAAGGAAAATACTTATGCCAGAATGTTTAATATCAAAAGCAAAATACAGAATTATACACAAGATGGCCTTATGTAAAGCAACATAGAAGAAGGACTGAAAATTAATATGCCAAAATATAGATTTTAACCTTTCAAAATATACAACTAAAAACCTAACCCTAACCCTAACCCCATTTTTTTCTTTTTAAAATTTTTCGAGGGAAGTACTAGAACTGTTTAAATCTGCATGTGTTAAATTTATGATGAAAATTGTTTACTTGAATAGTTTTAAAGATATACTGTTAATTCATACATCCATTGAATTGAGCCTTAACAGAATAACTGTCTTAGTTTAGGTTTCTACTTTTAATGTAGGTTTGGAAAAATAGGAGTGATTCAAGAAAAAAAAAATCAAAAAGAAGAAGGAGAAGGAAAAGAAATCCTAGAGACTTAAGAGAAGGGACTTATTTGTAGAGACCTAAGGAATCAGGGTCATTTAGTTTAGACAGATAAGTACAAGATGGTATTTCATTGCCCACAAGCATATATAAATGGAAACCCAAAGCAAAACAATGCCAGGCCTCAATTATTTTAAGATGTATGAAAACAAGATTAAGAGGTAGTAACATTTTAGATAAGGACTAAATTACTTCACGGAAAAGTTGATTACAATTTGGAAGAGACAACTAAAGGAGTTAAAGAAATCACTCATAAAGGTTCCTTGACTGTTCCAGTTAACCAATAACTTATTTTGTTTTAAGTTAGGGAGAGAGGGCCTTTACATAGAGGGGTCAGTGAGACATAGCAGTTTAAGTAGTGAGTCTTTGGAATCAAATGACATGGCTGCGTACCCTGAGGGTTTTTTTTACTTACCTTTACTAATGTTCAGTTTCTTGATCTGATATTGTTAGCATCTACCTTTACCAACAAAAAATATGATTTTTGTTAAAGATAATTAAATGAGCTAACACATGAAACACATGCATTCCTAAACACAGTGAATCACACATGTTAATTGGTTCTTTAAAATTAACCTCTGTTATTGAGAGCAACTGACTCACAGAAGACTCAGAAATAAGAAGTAAAACAGAAACTTAATTTAGTTAACTATTAAAAAACAAATATTTAAAAATCATATTTATTTCAAAGCAAACAATAGAAAAATGGCACTGGTATGATTAATATTTAAATCAAACTTTAATTTCTATATAATAAACTTAAAAATTGCTATGTCTTAGAAATATTTTACAGAATAGTAGGGATCTCAGATTCACGAATTCTGATTTCTTCCTTTGACAAGATAAAAAAATATATTGGGAAAAAGAAAGAAGGAAAAGTTGAAATAAAAAGATAGCTGGAAAGGTAACTAAACTCAGGATAGATTATCATGTCCTACATGGTTTCTTAACCCCCAAATTCCTTTTATCTCGACAGATGGTAACATAGATACCTTCCTATTTATGGAAAGTCCAGCTGTGGCCTTAGGCTAATTCTAGTAACTAGACTTCTGGCTTACCCATGAGAATAATGCATCACTTTCTACTTTATTTCAGTAACTTGAATTCTTCATTGCTAGAGTTCTTTGGTGGATCTCCTCATTACACTGGTCTTTTGCTGGATCTGTCTTAGAATTCTGTCCTTACTTACCCTTGATATATAGCCCAATGGCCAGAGCCCTGCAGACTTCCCTCCTGTTATTGCCCATTTGACTTGATAGTTAATACTACATGTACCAATAATGCCAATGATTGTCTACACCTGTTACATATGCATAGTACAGTGTAGGGTTATATTTTTGGGTCTTGGTTGACACTAACTGCATAAATTACCACCTATTATTGGCACAACATACATGTTCAAGAAACTCAACTTCCCTGGCCTGATTGTATTTCTTGACTTACAATATTGGTTGTTAACTATTTCTCCAAGCCCAAATACTTACAGCACCTAAAAGGTCATATCCAGCATATAAAGTTTCAATTCCACTAGGGGATTTTTCCACTGTGGATAGCAATTCCATATCTGTTCAGTCCCAGAGATAAAGTTGAGATTCAGAGAGACCAAGGAGACACAAGTCCCTCAGGTAATTATACTCTATTTTTTCCAACAAATTATGCTATTTTTTCTATGGTTATTTTTAATAGAATACTAGGGTAATGGTAAATGGAATATTTACCATTGACATATGACAAAGGCATATTTCCTAAAGTGTTAGGAAATATGCCTTTGTCAGCAAAATGGAATCCCAATGTCTTTATAAGAATGAGTGGAGAAACATTAAATGCTATTGAGTATGAGCTCTGAGTCCTTCCAGAGTACTAAATATTTTAATGATGATTGTCAGGGATGTTTTTCTGAGACAAACATGCCCATTGATGAGTTGAAAGTAGATGAAAAAAGATGATAAAACCAGTTTCCTTTTAGGAAACTATAAACACCTCAGCAAACATCTAATTCCTTATGCCCTCATGCCAATAAATTATGAGCTATCAAAACTGCACACGTTCTGAAAGTTTACTAAATGCAAATAAAGTTGTCTAGTTGCCATGCTGTAACTTGAGATAATAAGGGACTTAAAAAATAAATTCAGTGTCTTCCTTTCGGCCGGAACCGCCATCTTCCAGTAATCTGCCAAAATGACCAACACAAAGGGAAAGAGGAGAGGTACCCACTATATGTTCTCTAGACCTTTTAGAAAACATGGAGTTGTTCCTTTGGCCACATACATGTGAATCTATAAGAAAGGTGATATTGTGGACATCAAGGGAATGGGCACTGTTCAAAAAGGAATGCCCCACAAATGTTACCATGGCAAAACTGGAAGAGTCTACAATGTTACTCAGCATGCTGTTGGCATTGTTGTAAACAAACAAGTTAAGGGCAAGATTCTTGCCAAGAGAATTAATGTGCGCATTGAGCATATTAAACACTCAAAGAGTCGAGACAGCTTCTTGAAGCATGTGAAGGAAAATGATCAGAAAAAGAAGGAAGCCAAAGAGAAAGGTACTTGGGTTCAACTGAAGCGCCAGCCTGCCCCACCCAGAGAAGCACACTTTGTGAGAACTAATGGAAAGGAGCCTGAACTGCTGGAACCCATTCCCTATGAATTCATGGCATGATAAATGTAAAGAAAATAAAAGACCTCAAGACTGTAATAAATAAACAAACAAACAAACAAATAAATAAATAAATAAATAAATTCAGTGGAAGCAAAACCTGATATCTTTGGGTGTCAGAGGCTATTTTGACTAAGCTCATTTCAAATTATAACATCAGCAAAATTAAGCTATTAAAGCTACAAATGAAAGAGTTAGTTCTAAGAAGAAATAGGACTAATTGGAAACTCATATGCCTCCTAGGCTGTATATCTTAAATGTGTGGCTCATCAGTACTTATTACTAAAGTTGGCAGAAATAACGAACATAGCAAATTGCATTTCTTGACTTCTCTTTATGCAAAGTGTTTGAGGCCATCTTCCTATTTGAGTCTCAGAATAAAGTCTAAGAAAACAGATGTAAACACGCAGACATTAAAATGCATCATTACATTTGCCGTTACCTTTTCATACTTGTTTGTGCAATGATGCATGGGTAAATAAGCCTCATAAATTAAAATTTCAATAGAAAATAAACATTTTCTATAGCCTACTTAAGCATATGGATTGTGTGACTTCACTGGAAAAAAAATACCAATAATATACAGACTGTTAAAGACAAGTTGAAGGAAATTGAGGATGGCTGCTGAGGCTGAGTGCTGTTCAGGTGGTTGTTCCCCATCACTGGCATGCTCAGAGGCGGAAAAATACGTGGAAATTGAATAAGTCTTTAGAAACTATAGCAAGATGATTAATACTGTATTACCTTCATGAAGTAGACATCATTATGTATATGTGTATGTGTCTGTGTGCACATGATCTACAATGTATATCACATTACTTCAAAATAATGAGCTTGAGATATGAAAATGGCTTATAATTCATGGGAGATCACATGGACTTCAAGAGCAGAACCAAGATTCTAAGTCACCTCTATCTGATTCTCAGGTGCATGTAGTAGTTCTCATCTAGGTTCTAGATAACAGTTCATTCTTGCAATGAACGTTAATAGTCTAACTGTGCTATTTAGTAAACGGTGTTCAGCAAAGTTTCTAGACTAAATCAATGAAATGCACTGTCTTTGAAGGATGGGTTCATGTCTTCACCATTGCTTCCCTGGAGCTCAGAAAAATGGCTGGCCCAGATTAATCACTTAATAAAGAACACTAAATGAATAAATAATTGAGCAAATGAAAAATGTATTCATTTAGAAATTTGTGCATATTTATAAACACTAGCTTTCCAAATCAAACATTTTTAAACTTATGAACTCTCTAGATGGTTCAAATCCATAATTAATATAGAAATGAGAGATTATATGGGAAAATTTTCTATGTAAAAAAATATTATTATCTCCCACAGATTCAATAGAATTTTAGAGAACAAATGTATGAAATATCAGTTGCTTACTATGATTGTCAATAAAGAAGAGCTTCTCCTAATTAATGGTTTATTTTAAGACATCTATATGCAATAAAATAAATGAAATCTATATTATAAATACTGGTCATGTAATTTATTAATTCTTTGATTTATTCACTAAGAGAAATGGGCTATTTCAGGTATTGTTATGATACAAACTACATCACAGGATCTTTCTTTCTTCTTCAATATTCTGGATTTAGTCTTTAATATTCAGTCATACTTAAAAGATATTATATTTGCTGATTTTTTTGTTTAGTGGCAATTGAATTCCAAAGAATTATTTGGATTATTTGTTGATTGAAAACTGTGTGCAAAATGCATCAAAAAGCTTTCCACTGTATTACTTTACTTAGTTATCCCAAAAATCTACCATGAGGTCACCATTTTGCACATATGAATATTAAATTTCAGAAAGTTTAAGCACTTTGCCGAAAGATACAAAAACAGTCAGTGACAGAGTTCTAAGTCAAGAAAAGCTCTTGTGATTTTCAAATGCAGTAATTTTCACTCTGCCATATTTCCATAAAATTGTTTTTTGCATATATTTGTAAGTTTCAAATTTTAAAAATTAAAAAAACAAAAATCCTTCCATTAATTACTTACATAAGCCTAAGTTCAGACACTCCTACTCTATAGTCTTTAAAGTCATCTCTCTATGGTTCCAAAACCAAACAGTCTCTTTTTAAAAACTGTATAATTTCTGTAGGAGGAAATATCCTTCAGACAAATTGACCAATGATGTTGGCAACAGACAGAAGGCATCAGGTTTGAAAGCCAGTTGGTATGACCACAGGCTTCTCATATTCCACCCCTCCCGGTTCTAGAATTCCAGCATTATCCAAATATAAACATGAATGCTTTCTTGCCCACAGGTATCAAGCAAAACATGTTTCTTTTATAGAAACTTGAAAGAGTGAAGAAATTCTAGTACTACACTAACTATACTTAATTTAATAAGAGACACTTTAAGAAGTATATTAATGGTAAGCCACAGATAAATTTCAAAATAGAGGAGAATGATGCAGTTGAAGGAGAAGAGCAGGAAATATGGCTTAGGATTTTTAGTAACTTTAAGACTATACATATTGCATAGTCTTTATATTTTCAGGCATAGAATTTTTGTTGGAATTCTCAACCACAAGTACTTCTGTTGAGATAATACTGCCACTAAATAACAATATATGATGGGAACAAAAGCAAAATGCCAGAAGACACGATAAAGGCTAGATTGTTGTTTAGAGGCAATTTGGCCCATTGCAGCAGAATTTGTGAATGGTTTCTACAAAATCTATACTATCATAAAAACTCCAAAGCCACATTTCCTCTGAAAAATATTAACCAAAAGTATCAAAGATAAAAATGCTATTCATATGTTGACTGATGACTGAGGTTAAATCAGGCAATATGAATGGCTGGCTGATGGACTCTACTCCTTTGTGTCATTATTCCTACCATTTGATTCTGAGACAAATTATTATATAGTTAGCAGTTTAAAACCATTTCCAAGCTGCTGGGAGGAAGTTTGTTTTCCCCCTTTAAATAAATATGAGGGCGCCTGGGTGGCTCAGTTGGTTAAGTGACTGCCTTCGGCTCAGGTCATGATCCTGGAGTCCCGGGATCGATGCCCACATCGGGCTCCCTGCTCAGCAGGGAGTCTGCTTCTCCCTCTAAACCTCTTCCCTCTCGTGCTCTCTATCTCTCATTCTCTCTCTCTCTCAAATAAATAAATAAAATCTTTAAAAAAATATGAGAAATACCTGTTTTTGAGAAGAAATGTATGCAAAAAAAGCTGGAAACTTGGGAATTTGGTATGACCTTAAAGAACAAAGGTGTGATTTCACTTTGGTAAGTATCATCTGGTTGAGTTTTTCATGAAAGTGTAAGACTAATTTTTTGGAAGTCCCTTACATAATGGCAAACTATGTACAAAGAAAAAAGAAGTAAAACAGAAGGAAGCTTCTGAAGCATATTAAAACATCCAACGTCTAAATTAAAATGCTAACTGATGCTACCTTTGAAACTATAACCTCCTCTCCTCATATTAGAAAGTATGTATAAAACGTCCTCCAATTTGTTGCAATGTAGCAAATTAAATGGCATAGTAAGTATATTTGTAAAAATTCTTGCTAGGTACCTTGTCCAGTGATAGAAGTTTTGTATGACTGTTAACAACTGAATTAGAGATTTTTGCTTGCAGCTTTATGATAGACAATTTGAATTACTAGATTACTACATAGCAACTTATATAAAACACTGTTTTTATCACATTTCTTAGATCTAAATAAGAAAGAAGACTTATTGAAAGGAAAAAAGGAAGAGTTGCAGCTAACTATGGAAGGCAAGATTGCCTCTGTGGGCACATGTCCATATTAGCACTGCAACTAGACATCTAGAGTTAGGTAACAGAAAAATGAAGATGATGAAACTAAAATCTTGATTATATATACTTGGGACTCTGGAATGGAGGTAATGTGGTCTGAGATCTGCAGAAGCAAATGTAATAATTGCCAAAACTTGGAAGTAACTAATATGTCCTGCAGTAGGTGAATTGATTAATAAACTATGATACATCCAGGCAATGGAATGTTATTTACATATATGACATTCCAGAAAGGGCAAAACTATGGAGACAGTAAAAGATCAGTGGCTGCTCAGGGTTAGGGAAAAGGGAGGAACAAAAAGGCAGAGCACAGAAGATTTTTAGGGCAGTGAAACTACTCTGTACGCTGTAATGGTGGGTTCATGTCCTTATACATTTGTCCAAATCCATAAAATGTACAACACCTAAAGTGAATCCCAATGCAAACTATAATCTTTGGGTGATAATGATGGCCAATGTAGATTTATCAATTACAATAAATGTACTTCTTTGGTGAGGGATATTGATAAAGGAGGAAGCTCTGCATGTGTCAGGTCAGGGAGTAATGGAAAAATCTCTGCACCATCATCTAAGATTTGCTGCGAAACTAAAACTGCTCTTAAAAACAAAACAACAATAGGTAGTGAATTGGGAAAACGATATGAAGAAATTAGCTGGTTCACAGTACAGAAAAAGAAATGAAATAATATGGAAGCTTGAAGTTAAGAATATGGTGGATAACATGAGAACAACCTCATGTATACTACCAAATTCTCAGGAGGAAAGAATAGAAAGAATGGAAAAAATTAAATGTTTGAATAGAGAATAACTAGGAATTTTCTGAAACTTGTTAAAGACACGATTTCACAGATAGGAAAAATGTATACCAAGTAGTATAATAAAATAAAAATAAAAACATAATTAAGAATATCATAGTGAATCTGTAGTATGCCAAAGACAAAAAAAAAAAAAAATCTTAAAAGTACCAAGAGCACCTAAAAATGAAAGAGAACTAGTCTGGGAGCAAACTTAGAATGGAATACTATTAAGTCTTTGCCCTCTACACCTACTCTTTCCTCAATGCTTTACTGCTAAAATGAAGACATACAACTCCATCCAGGTAAAATGTGCTGGTAGTATTAATTAATTAATCTATCAACCAATCAATTAATCTATATTTTTTTTCTTTAATTAGCCCTAGAATAATAGTTAAAAGAACAGGCTTTGAATAACAGACTTGTATTTCAACATCGATCCTATCTCTTAATTAACTGTTTACTAGCATAAATTTAGGCAAGTCATGTAATTCCAATGAACTTCAGTTTCTTCAAGTATACAAAGTATATTATTCTATTATAGTATTTTTGTGGGGATTTTCCCTGGACATAGAAAACAAAATACATGGGAAGTATCAGGTCGACCCATAATAAATTATTTTATGGGTCGAAATAGTTGAATATCAATTATCTTATTTAGGCTAACTGAATATTAAAATGGTAAATCTGGTTTTGATTCAAGAATCAAGTTTACTTTTAAGGTGATATACAATGAAGAGATTAACTACTTTTTATTTATTTTTTTAGTAAGCTCTATGCCCAATGTGGAGCTTGAACTCATGATCCCAAGATCAAGAGTCACATGCTCTGCTGACTGAGCCAGCCAGGTGCCCTGAGACAAACTTTTTTTTTTTTTAAGATTTATTTATTTATTTGAGAGAGAGAGGGAGAGAGAGAGAGATAGAGCATGAGTGGGAGGGGCAGAGGAAGAGGGGCAGATGGAGAGGGAGAGAGAATCTCAAGTAGACTCTGTGCTGAGCGTGGAGCCTGACTCACGGCTTGATTCCATGACCCTGAGATCCAGACCTGAGTCAAAACCAAGAGTAGGGCACTTAACCAACTCCACCATCCAGGAACACCTAGACAAACTATTTTTAAAAGGAAAAAAAGAAAAGCTAGTTTAGAATCAACCTTGCCTTCTACCCTATTAAAGTCTGTAGGGAATTATTCTATGCATTACACATGTCCACTTATTAATGATGTGATAAAACTGACTAGAATCAGATTTTATTAGAATGTACCCTAAGTCTAATAATATAATACTTTTAAGATTAGGTCATGTATAGACTGCTCAAACAACAAAAACATTGGGACTACTACTCTACAGATTTCATAAGGTTTAGGCATGCACTTCATTGAAATCTATCAAGTATATCCCTTGTATGTCAGACAGACTGTTAACGTGGCCACCATGATACCCTTATCTTGAGTTTGAGCAGGAATTGTGACTTGTTTCTAACCAATAAACATGGCAAAGTGGATGGAATGGATTTGATTATGTGTATATGATTATGCAATTATATTACATAAGATTATATATAGCCCTGCTGAGCCTCTCTTCCTTGCTGGCTTTGAGAAGACAAGAAACTAACTTGGAGAATTCCATATAGCAAGAACCGTCAGCAGTCTCTAGGAGTTAAGAGCAGCCTCTTGTAGTTGGCCCAGAAGAAGAAACTGAAGTCCTCAGTCCTACAACCATGAGGAACTGAATTCTGCCAACAGGCTGAATGAGCTTGAAAGAGAATATTTCCTTAGTCAAATCTTAGATAAGCCCACAACCCTGATGGCTTGATTTCTGCTTTGTGAGATTCTAAGAAGAGGATCCAGCTAAGCTTTGCCTGGATTTCTGACCCACAAAAACTATGGAATATTAAATGTATATTGTTTTAAGCTAATAGCTCTGTTGTCATACTGTTACTCAGCAATAGATAACTAATATGTCTAGAGAGAGAGAAAAGAAATCACATGGTGGCTTGTGATAGAAAAGGCAGGTTATTCTTTTGAGAACCATTCACAAATTCCATGACCGTACTACCTTCTATTTTGCAATAGGTGCAATCTTAAGAAAACTGCAATGTCAAAATGATCATTAAAGTAATCTTTTCCATAGAAATCATTTCTAGATTGACAATGGTCAAATGAGGAGGCCCTGGGTGGACAATTACTCATATTCTTCAACTCCCCAGGACACCATGTTTCCTCTACCACAACAATGTATGACATTGGTGGCTTGGAATTGTAAGATTGAGTGTAGAATTATTGTGTGTTTTTAGTGTAAATTGCCTAGCTAGCAGACATAAATTGGGTATTTTGTCAAAAATATTCTGTTCAGGTAACTGCAATATTTCGTGTGTGTGTGTGTGTGTGTGTGTGTGTGTGTGTGTAATAGTTCAAAGTGATTTAATTGGCTCTGCTGTGAGTATTCTTAGCTGCTCCCCTGAAAGATCCATAGGGCTGTATGTGGAGGCAAGAACCACAGAGGAAAGATTCAGGGCAGAGACAGAAAGGAGCTTGCTGTCTTTCTGCTGTCATTGCTCAAGTAAATAATTGAAGCATTTAATTTGCTCTGAGAAAGAGAGAAACTTTTATTATACTTTTTAGCTTTTGTCCACAAACAAAATACAAAGCCTAAAAATGTGCTTTCTTCCCCATCAAGGAACTGAGTGTTGAACAAATTTACCTGAATGAGGACAAGCAAGATATTTCTTGCCTCTTTGTCAATGAATAGAGAATAACTCAAAAAGCAGCTCTAGGAAAAAAATGAAGGAAGGGAAGGAGGGAGGGAAGGAGAAAGGGAGAAAGAAAAGGAAGGGATTCTCACTCTTATTGAAAAAGGATGGGAAATGGAAAGAAACTACTGACAAAAAGAGAAATTGGTAGAGAAATTGCTGAGGGGTCAATTGGAAAACATTTATTTTCCCCTCATTTCAGGACAATAAATGAAAGAATCAATGCCATCTCAAGAGGTTTCAGTGGTTGGATGGCTTATTTACATATTAAATGCAAGTTGGAGGACTGTGTTTGGGCTTTGAGTATCCTAAATTTAACAGTATTTACATATTTCTTCTTTTGAGATTTTACTTAGTGTACTCTAGGAGAAAACAAAGCCCATCTATCCACAGAAGGACTCCTCAAGATCCTGTGGGAAAGATTCAGGAGTTTCATTAAAGACAAAACTATCTAGATAACAACCCTTTGATAACCCAATAGTAAACAGCCATTCTTTAGTGATTACTCAAGTAAACACAAATTAATATAGTGTGCCAGATTCTTTGTAAAAATCATTATTTTCTATGAAAATAAAAAAAAATTATGATTTTGTACAAAGGCCCAACAATCTCATTTCCCATTTACAGCAGAAATCAATGGCTCTTACTTCTACAAGTCAGGGCACACAGGGCACATCATGACCACTACAATATCAGTTCTTATTTATGGAGAATTTACTATGTTCCAAGTTCCCTGCTATCCCATTTAATATGGACAAGTTATAACACTCCGTGAGGTTGGTACTTATTTTCCCTGATTTTTCAGATGAGGTAAGTGGACAAGTTAAGTAAGTTGCCCAAGGTGACAGAACAGCATGCAGTGAAGTTGAGATTTGAATCAGGCAATAAGATTTCTGAGTCCTTACTGTTAAATAACTATTTTTTCAGGAAATATCTATGAGTCAATGTTGAAAACACAGAAA